>NW_006201681.1:178192-181174 GCF_000334495.1 Tupaia belangeri chinensis | reverse complement strand
TTTTCTTTCTTTTTCTTTCTTTCTTTCTTTCTTTCTTTCTTTCTTTCTTTCTTTCTTTCTTTCTTTCTTTCTTTCTTTCTTCTTTCTTCTTTCTTTTTTCTTTCTTTCTTTCTTTTCCATTTGGCCAGTCTTTGTCTCTTAATTGGATAATTTAATCCATTGATATTCAATGTTATTATTGATATTTCTAGACCACTTCCTATCAAGTGAGCCAGTTTTTGTTTTGGGGGGGGGTGTTGCTTTTTGTTCTCTCATAACTGAATTTTTAGTTTTTCTGCTATAGCACTGCCTTTAGAACCTCTTGAAGAGTTGGTTTGGAGTTGGTAAATTTTTCAAATTTTGCTTATCCAAGAATGATCTTATCTTTTCTTCTCATGTGAAAAATAATCTTGCTGGGTATAGTATTCTTGGTTGAAATTGTTTTACATTCAATATTTTGAGTATATTTCCCCATTCTTGTCTTGCCAGCATTGTTTCTGCTGATAGGTCTGATGTTAGCCTGATGGGGTTACCTTTGTAAGTAACTTGACTTTTCCCTCTTGCAACTTTATTATACTATCTTTGTCTGCTGGTTTTGGCAATCTGGATATATGAGTCTGGGAGGAGATCTTGGGTTGATTATATTCTGGATACTATGCATTTCCAGGGTCTAGATATTTGAATGCCTTAAGTTTTCTTCCAGAAATTTATGGAGTAAATTATCGATGCCCTTAATTTTTTCTTCCTCTTCTAGGATACCAATTATCTGGATGTTGGGGGCACTTGGTGGTGTCCGGTATTTGTCATATATTATCCTCATTTTTCTTGGTTGTATTCTCAATCTTCTTGATTTTTTTTTAGGTCAGGTATATTTTCTTCATTTTAGATTCCATCTTCTCCCTGATCTAATATACTTCTAATACTTTTGAGAAAGGTTTTGATTATTGTATCACATTCTTCAATCCTAGAAGTTCCATCTAGTTCTTTTTTAAGGTGTCTATTTCTTCTTTCAAATCATGAAAGGATTTCCTCATCTCCTGGAGCTCCTTGTCTCTTTTCTCTTCCATGTCAGTTCGTTTGGTCACTATCAATAGTCTGCATATCTTAGCCAACATGTCCACAACATACATTGTATTGACTGTGGGGATATGGACTTGACAATTTCCCTTGGGGGAGAAGTATTTTCTTAGTTGCTCATATTTTTTTGAGCCTCTATGATAGTTCCTAGTCATCTGGTGATCTATATGCTCCTTCCTCACTTATTCAAGGTATCGCTAAGTGTTAAAAAAGGTATGCAAAATTAGAAATTTGGTAATCTTTCTTTCGGTCTGCCTACCTGTTGATCACCAGCACTGTTGTTACTGTTCCTGGGCAACCTAAAGTCTTCACTATTTCTATAGAAGGGTGAGCCTCCAACTGAATAAATAAACTTTACCTAAACAGAAGCAAAGAAAAAAATCATGTGAAATGCATTGTGCACCGCATGACATTCAAAACACTGATATTCTGAGAGTTCAAAGGCAAGTGTGGGAGGAGCAAAGGATGACTGATGTGTCCTGGTTATTACGACCTGTAGCCACAGGCAGCCTGGTGTCCAGCAATGCTGCTGGCTTGATATGGTCTCCAGATGGGTTAGTGAGGGGTGCAAGTTTGTCTTAAAGTTCCAAGAAACAAATCTGAAGTCCACTGATAAATAGGGGTGGGAATGAGTGATGAGTCCCAGCTGTTTGGACCTGAATCCATAGTCAGTCTAGTGTCCAGCAATGCCTCTGGCTTAAACTTGTCTCTAGATAGAGTAGGGAGGGGTACAAGATCATCTTAAAGTCCCAAGAAACAAACTTAAAGCCCATAAACAAGTAGGGGCAGGGATGAGTGATGGGTCCTGGCCATTAGGACCTATA
Organism: Tupaia belangeri chinensis; assembly: GCF_000334495.1. Lineage (NCBI taxonomy): Eukaryota > Metazoa > Chordata > Mammalia > Scandentia > Tupaiidae > Tupaia > Tupaia belangeri. The sequence continues at coordinate 179,294 of NW_006201681.1, read as the reverse complement.
AGCCACAGACAGCCTGGTGTTCAGAAATGCAACTGGCTTGAACCAGTCTTCAGATGTGGTGGGGAGGAGTGCAAATTTGTCTGAAAGTTCCAAGAAATAAACCTGAAATTCAGAGTTGAGTAGGGGTGAGGATGAACAATGGGTCCTGGCTGTTAGGGCCTGTAGCCATAGACAAACTGATGTCCAACAATGCCACTGGCTTGAATAAGTCTCCAGATGGTGTAGGAAGGAGTCAAGTTCATCTTAGTCACAAGAAACAAATATGAAATCTAGAGATGAGTAGGGGCACAGATGAGTGATGGGTCCCAGCCATTAGGGCCAGCAGACACAGGCATCCTGGTGTCAGTCTGTGTCTTTTGACTGGAGGACGTAATCCATTAACAGTCAATGTGATTATTGACATTTGCAGATTTGGTCTTATCATTTCATTAGATATTTTGGGAGGTTGATATTTGTTTTCTTATTTCTATTGGTATCTATTTAGTTTTACTGATATAGTGATGCCTTTGGTACTTCTTGAAGAGCTGGCCTAGTATTGATAAATTATTTCCATTTCTGTTTATCTGTAAATTATGTTACTTATTCAACGATTATATGAAGATTAATCTTGCTTGTTGTAATATCCATGGTTAATTATTTTTCAGTATTTTTAATATATATTTCTATTTTCTTTTTTTTGCCTTCATAGTTTTGTTTTAGAAGTATGGTATTACCCTAATAGAGTAACCTTTGTAAGTAACTTGACCTTTCTGTTTTGCCATTTTTAGAATCTGGTCTGTCTCTGAGATTTTTACCATTCAGGCTATAATGTACCATGAAGAGGCTCTTATTATATTTACTCTATTTGGGGTCCTTGGTGTTTCTTGAGTCTAGATTAGTGAATGCTTTTCTAGATTGAAAAGTCTTCTGGCAAATGATTTCCCAATTTTTGTGTCCTGCATACCTTGCCTTTTGTTTTGCCATCCTAGGTTCCCCATCCCCACCCTCTGCCATGTCCCATCTTCCTCCTCCATTGTCCCTGACATTCATGATTGCCCTCAATGCCTTCCGCCCCCCCCATTCAATTGTTCTACCAATGAACTCAATTAGTCTAAGTATATCC
>NW_006201681.1:155126-174146 GCF_000334495.1 Tupaia belangeri chinensis | reverse complement strand
TTTTAAATCCCTATAGAATTATATAAGTATCATTCTTTATGAAAATCTATAAGAACTAATATCTATGCTTGAGATTTTCTTTTAGTAATCATAAGATGGCTGCTGCTGAACATCGGTTGATAGTTAACTCTGCTTGCTGGAACTGTTTCCTGAAACTGCACTGCTTGAAGTTACCAGGAACCTGCTTTCATCAATCAAACAATTGTTGAACTGTATCGATGATTAATAGACTTGCCCTTAATCAAACCCTGAATGGTTTCTATTGTTAAAACATTATGAATTGATCATTAGTACACGTAGCCCCTCTCCCATTTACTTGCATGTATCCCATTTTCAATAAAAAGGCACGGTGATTCCTAGCAGTTGTCACTGCTCAGAGAGCGATCTTAGAGGAGTGTCCGGCTTAGGACGTGCATGAAAAGGCACGAGGCCTTTGTCTTTCTTTCCCTCCAGCATCGCCTCCATCGAGCAAACCCGCCCCCGCCGAGGTTGGTCCCCAGCAGTTTGGGTAGATTTTGATTATCTTGATTCTCTGATCCAGGAACATGGAATATCTGTCTACTTTTTTGTGTGTCATTTTCAATCTCTTTTTTGTATTTTTATAGTTTTCCATGTAAAGAATTTTTACTTGTTTGTTTAGGTTTATTCCAATGTATCTTATACGTTTATGGTTATGTTAAATGGGATTACTTTCTTCAATACTAACTACCTCAGTTTGCATGTTTGTATATAGAAATGCCAAAGACTTTTTTGTATGTTTACTTTGTATTTCCTGATTGGGATGGGGACTATAGATGGAGATGGAGTCAACTTGAGAAGCCTACATCTGACCTGTCTTAGGTGAAAGAAGAGAAGAAATGTAGCAAATGAAAGAAGCTAAAAATTCATACATTCTAGCTAAGAGTAGTTGACTGGGGTTGGGGTGTGGCTAGGACTGGAGCTGAAATTCTTCCCTGCTTCAGTTTCCTGACTGGGCAGGGGTATGTTGAGAAGTCTGCAACTTTTCTGTCCTTAGGGATTACAGAAAAAAATAAATTAAAAAGAGAAATGAAGAAAAATATATACATTCTAGCTCAAGGAGGGGACTGGAGTTGAGGCTGGGGTTTTAACTGAGGCTGAAAATCAATTCTGCCTCTAATTCCATGACTGGGTGAGGATGCAATTTGAGATGAAGTCTGCTTGAGAAGCCTTCAAATTCCCTGCCCTATGTGAAGGAAGGGGAAGAACGAATTAGAAGGAGAGAATTTGTACCTTCTAGCTCAGAAGAGAGGTGGTTAAAGTTCTGGCTGAAATTCAGTCCTGTCTCAGATTCCCTGACTGACCAAGAGGCTGCAGTTGGAGATGAAGCCTCATTAAGAAGCCTGCAACTTTCCTCTCCTACATGAAGGAAGAGAAGAAGAAATTATCAATAAAAGGGAGGGAAAAAATATACCTTCTGGCTCTAAGGGGGTCAGCAGGAGCCAAAATTAAGTCCTGCCTCAGACTTAATTTCTCTACAGGGCAGGAAAATGCAGATGGATGTTGAGTCCTTGAAAAGCACTGCTCTTATATGTGAAGAAAAAGAATAAATAAATTAGCAAGAGAAATGAGAAAGAAAAACTAATACTTTCTGGCTCAGAGTTGGAGAATGGGTCTGGGGCTTGGACTAGACCTGGCATACAACCCTGCCTCAGAACTGTGAATGTTCATCAGTAAGTAGATGGATACAGAGCATAGTAGAGAATTGTGCAATTTCTGTGTCCCAAGTAAAAGAAGAGAATGAATAAATTTGCAAGGGAAGTGAGGACTAAAACTCATAACTTCAAGCTCAGAGGATGGGGCCAGAATGCTACTTCAACTGAAGCTTGTGCTACATTCAGCCCTGCCTCAAAATCCCTGACTGAGCAGGGAGCTACAGATGGAGATGGAATCTGCTTGAAAAGCCTGAAACTGCCCTGTGCTATTTGAAAGAAAAAAGAGTTAATTAGTAAGAAAAGGAGAGGGGAAATCTGTACCTTATAGCTCAGGGGAGGGAGCCAGGGTTGGACAGAAGCTTGGAATAAGTTCAGTCCTCTCTCAGACTCAACTCCCTGTCTGGGTAAAAAGCTGCAGTTGGAGATGGAGTCTGCTTTAGAAGACTGCAACTGTCTTGTCCTATGTGAAGGAAGAGATGTAATGAATTAGAAGATAAAGAAGGAAAAGAACTTGTACCTTCTAAGAACAAGGGGTTGTAACAGGGTCTGGGTTAGAGCTGGACTGAAATTCAGCCTTGTCTCAGATTCTCTGAGTGAGTATGAAGGTGGATATGGAGATGGAGTCTGGTTGAGAAGCCTTAACATGCCTGCCTTGTGTGAAGAAAGTGAGATGAAATAGCTCAAAAAAAAAGGTTGGGGCTAGGATTTTGGCTTTTGGTCGGGATAAAATTCAACCCTTTCTCAGAGTCTCTGACTGGGTAGGGGCCTAGAGATAAAATGTGGGCTGTTTGAAATATCTGCAACTGCTCTGTCCTAAGTAAAGAAAGAGAGGTATGAATTAGGATGAGAACAGAGGGAAAAATAACTAATACCTTCTAATTCAGAGCATGGGTTCAGTGCTGTGGCTGGGACTGAGATGACATTCTTCTCTGCCTCAGATTCCCTAACTAGTCAGGAAGCTATAGATAAAGTTATGTCTGCTTGAGAGGCCTGCAACCAAACTATCCTATGTGAATAAAGAAAATGAACGAATTAGCAAGAAAGAAGGGAAAAGAACTATTTTGTAGCTCAGAGGGGGCTAAGGCTGGGCTGAGGCTGAAATTCAGCCTTGCCTCACATATCTTGACTGGGCAGGGTGGTATAGATGTAGATGAAGTCTTCTTGAGAAGCCTGCAACTACCCTGTCCTACAGGAGAGAAGAGGTGAATGATTTAGCAAGAGAAAGGGAAAAAAAAATCTTGCACTTGCGAACTCAGAGGGAGGGGGTCTAGGCTGGGGCTGGAGCTAGGTAAAATTTAGCCCTGTCTCAGATTTACTGACTGGATAGAAGTCTGTTTTAGATGCCTGGAACAGCCTTGTTTTCTAATTCAGAGCATGGGTTCAGTGCTGTGGCTGGGACTGAGATGACATTCTTCTCTGCCTCAGATTCCCTAACTAGTCAGGAAGCTATAGATAAAGTTATGTCTGCTTGAGAGGCCTGCAACCAAACTATCCTATGTGAATAAAGAAAATGAACGAATTAGCAAGAAAGAAGGGAAAAGAACTATTTTGTAGCTCAGAGGGGGCTAAGGCTGGGCTGAGGCTGAAATTCAGCCTTGCCTCACATATCTTGACTGGGCAGGGTGGTATAGATGTAGATGAAGTCTTCTTGAGAAGCCTGCAACTACCCTGTCCTACAGGAGAGAAGAGGTGAATGATTTAGCAAGAGAAAGGGAAAAAAAAATCTTGCACTTGCGAACTCAGAGGGAGGGGGTCTAGGCTGGGGCTGGAGCTAGGTAAAATTTAGCCCTGTCTCAGATTTACTGACTGGATAGAAGTCTGTTTTAGATGCCTGGAACAGCCTTGTTGAATACATAGGAAGAGAAGGAACAAATTACCAAGGGAGGAGGAAAATATCCCAATCTTCTGTCAGAGGAGACAGCTGGGGCAGGGGTTGGAATGGAATGCGGGCTTAAATTCAGCCCTGATTCAGATTCCCTGACTGGGCAAAGGACTGTAAATGGACACAGAATCTGTTTGGGAAGTCTACAACTACCCTGCACTATGCAAAACAAGAAAAGGAGTGAGTTAGCAAGAGCAAAGGGGAAAACCTTGTACCTTCTAGCTCAGAGGAGGGGGCCAGGGTGTGGGCTGGGGCTGAGATAAAATACAGCCCTATCTCAAATTCCCTGACTGGATATGAGGCTGCAGATAGAGACAGAGCCTGCTTGAAAAGCCTGCAAATGCCCCTGTCCTATGTGAAGTAAGATAATTAGCAAGGAAATGGAGTAAAAAACTCATATATTCAAATTCAGAGGAAAAGCTCAGTCTAGGTCTGTGTCTGAAATTAAACCCTACCTCAGATTTCCTGAATTTTTAGGGTGCTTCAATGGAGATGGAGTCTGCTTGGGAAGCTCAAAATTGCCATGCTCTTTGTGAAAAAAGGAAAAGAATAAATTAGCAAGAAAATAGAAGATAAAAACTCATTCCTCTAGCTCAGAGAAGGAATTCACTGCTGGGTTTGGACCTCTTATTGGGGTCGAAATTTATTCCTGTCTCAGCTTTCCTGACTGGGCAGGGGCTACAGGTGGAGATGGAGTCTGCATGCAAAACCTGCAACTGCCATCTCCTGTGTGAAGGAAGAAAAGGAATAAATTAGAAGAGAAAAGGGAGAAAAGTCATACTTTCTAGTTAAGAGGAGAGGCAGAAGCTGGAGCTTTTCCTGAAATGTATCCTGTCTCAGATCTCTTGACTGGGCAGGGAGCTGCAGTTGGAGATGGAGTCTGTATGAGAAGCTGCAAGTGTCCTGTCTTATGTGAAGTAAGAGAAGGATTGAATTAGTAAAAGAAGAGGGAAAACACTTGTGTTTTTTAATTCAGAGAAGGAGATTGGAAAAGGGGCTGCCATTGATGCTGAAATTCAGCCCTCCCTTAGATTCCCAGACTGTACAGAGGGCTTCAAGTGGAGATAAAGTCTGCTTAAGACACCTGTAACTACTCTGTGTTATGGGAAGGAGCTGAATGAATGAATTACCAAGAGAAAGGAGAGAGAAAAAAAAAAAACTCATGAGGAGGGGCAAGGGCTATGACTATGTCTGGAGCTAGGGCTGAAATTGAGTCCTGCCACAAATTTCTGAATTGAGCAGGGGACTGTAAATGGAGATAGAATCTGCTTAAGAAGCTTGCAATTGTTCTTTGGTATATGAAGGTAGAGGAAAAAAATAAATTATCAAGAGAAAGGAGGAAAAATATGCATATCATCTAGCTCATAGCAGGCATCTGGGGCAGGGCCTGGAGTTGGGTCTGGGGCTGAAATTTAGGGCTACCTCAAACTCCCTCAAAGGGTAGGCCAGGGGTCTGCAGAAGTATATGGCGTATGCATGAGAAACCTGAAACTGCCCTGTCATATATGAAGGAAGAGAAGGAATAAATTTTCAAAAAAAAGGAGGAAAGAAATTTGTAAGTTCTAGCTTAGAAGTGGTGAGTGACTTGTCCTGGGACTGGGGCTAGGACTGATATTCATCCAGCCCTGACGCAAATTTCCTGACTAGGAAAGGGAGACATGGAGATAGAGTCTACTTGAGAAGCCTGGAATTTCCCTGTCTTATAAGAAAGAACAATACTGAATTAATTAGCAAGAGAAAGAAAGAAAGATACTTCTACCTTCTAGTTCAGAGGAGTGAGCTGGGTTGAGGTTTCTGGATGGAGCTGGGGTTGAAATTCTTTCATTCCTTAGATTTTCTACTAGGTAAGGAGTTGTAGATGGAAATGGAGCCTAACTGAGAAACCTGCAAGTGTCCTATCCTATGTGAAGGAGAAGAAATGAATTAACAAGATAGATGGGGAAAAAATGTGTTGTAACTTCTAGCTTTGAGGAGGGGCCAAGTTTGGGACCAGGGCTGGGGTTTAAATTCAGCCCTGTATCTAGTTTACTGAATGGGCAGAGGTCTGACATAGATAGTGAATCTGTTTTAGAAGCCTGCACCTACCTTAGCCTATATGAAGGAAGAAAAGGAATGATTCAGCAAGAGAAAGAAGGGAGAAATTAACACCTTCTATCTTAGAGAGAGTATGGACTAGGGCAGAGTCAGTTGCTTGGGCTGAAATGTATCCCTGCCTCAAATCCCCGACCGAACTTTGGCCTCATAAGGAAAAGAAGTCTGCTTGAAGGCTGTAACTGCCTTGTACTATGTAAAAGAAGAGAAAAATAGATTATCAACAGAAAGGAGGTAAAAATGTAATTATCTTTTATTTCATAAGGGACTGAGACTGGTGTGAGGAATGGACTGACCATGCGAGAAAATAGAAATGTAGAGCTTTTATTGGGAGCACTCCTGGGCAACGTTCACTGATCTGACAGAAATGAAGATGGTCCAGAGAAGTCACACATTAGGGTGGGGATTAGCAATTTTTATAAAGGTATAGGGAGGGAAAGTGTCTTAGAGGTAAAAACAATCCATGTATAGTAAAGGTTTAGGAGAAGATCAAACTATTCTGCCACATAAGGTCTGGTGACAGTGAAGAGTAGAGTCCTGTGGGCAAAATAGAGTGCCATATATGGAGTAGAGCACATGTGCAGAGTAGTGTACTTGTGCTACATCTAGGTTAGATCTGAGTGCAGTGCAGGTCTGATGACAGACTAGATCCAGGTTGCATCAGCTGGCTGTGGTGTGGTATCCAACCCTCACATCAAAGCTGCCCAGGCCTCTGGCCTAATATCTTGACTGTTTGGTGTAATAGTGTCATTTGATCATTAACTACTTCCTGCTAAGTTAAAGCAAAGAGGGGAAACTGGGCACTGAGGGCTCAGTGGGAACTTGTACGTAGGGATGGAGGAGCATTTGGTTGACAGCCATCCAGAAAACTTCTGGATTCAGCTTTGGAGGAAACTGAGGAAATAGAGTATAAGCATGAAGAGAAGGAAGATAAGAATTAATGGTCTTAAAATAGGGTCAATCGAGTGATGAAGGTAGATTGCCACCAGCCTGGGAAAAGAGAAGTGGTCTGTTGCTGCTGGCACCATAATTCTTCACTTAGATGGAGAACATTATTGTTTTGTTCAACCAGCCCTGTCTTGTTATAGTTGCAGCATTTTTCCTTGAGGAACAGACAGGTGCCTCCTTTTTGTGTTGTCACTAGATCTAGGGAATGTCAGTTTTAAAGAGCTGCTCAGGTGATTGAAGTGATTTGTTGCTTGAGGGATGCCAGGGAGGGAGCTGAAGCTAACTGGAGTTTTTCCTCTAGGCCCCAGGATGTGGAGATACTATGGGCTAATGTGTACCCCAATTCTGGTGGCTACAAGGGAGGATGCTAATGATATGTCTATTATGATGGAAAGGAAGACTACTGTTTTAGTGTGGGAGTCCATAGAATAGGGGGAGGCCAGCAAGGGGAATTCAGCCTGACCATAGAGGGTTAGCTGTGGGACAGGGTTACTGGGAGACATGGCAAAGGAAAGGTGGAGTCAGTTAGTTTGGTTAGGGTGCCATTATATCAAAAAAAGTTGCCCAGAGGGACACAGAAAGAAAAAGAGATTAGGATGGGCCGGTTACACTAGGTGTACAAAGGAGCTAATGAGGTGTGGTTGGTGAACATGCTGTCTGATTTAGTTGACCTGTATTTTTAAACAATGAGATGTTTTGGAGAGAGCTAAATGAGGGCTCTGAGATGGTACAAGAAGTGCTTTGGAAGGGTGTTATTAAAACTACCATGAGCAGATCCCAGCCTAGGGAGGCACAGAAAAAGCTGTCTTAGAAATTACCTGTCTCTATAGAGTTGAGTAGGAGGTCTCCCTGTTGGATGGAAGATAGCCAGGAAAATAGATCATCTTACCAGCCTGTCCAGCATGAATTTGTTCATTTAGGGAAACTTCATGGTTCCAAATGCTTGTTGATGGTCTCTTAGTTGGTTGATGGTTTCAGGGACTACTCTATTGTAAGTCCAATAGATCCAAATGGCCCCTGATGGGGACGAAATGATGGGCCACCCCCATAGATATCTACCCACCAATTGTGACAGAATTCTTTGGTCTGATCGAAGGTAAAGCAAAGAGCTGGGTGGGACCATCCCTAGGTGACTGAGCACATTTTGGCAAAAGAGATGGAGATGGACAGCCATGACTAGCAGCCATGGTGGTTAGGAATCACCGACAGCCAGGAGGTGTGTGGTGGTGGGTGCAACCCATGGACATCCAGGACTCTTGCATATAAAAAATGCAAGTGAAAAAATGGGTTAGAGGTTAGGCCCTCCAGGGGAGGAAAAGGAGGAATAGGAGAATGAGGAGTTTGCAGGAGAAAACTGGTTAGGCGAAGTTTTGAGGATCCTAAAACCTGAGACTTCCAGGGGCTGGAAGAGGGTGCCCACTCGAGGCAAGAGACATGGTACCAAAAGAGTTATCCCAAAAGCTTAGCTGCTGTAAGGATGGTGAGGATGATGGTGTGAGGTCCCATTCAATGAGGTTCTAGTGATTGATGGTGGAGTTCTTTTAGTAGCATGCTGTCATCTGTCTGCGGAGGGCTGGGCAAACACTCTGAGACTGAGTTGGATGGAGGGAGGATTGGGAGGAAATGGTTGGCATGCTCATAGAGCAGTTGGTGGAGGAGAGAGAGAGATAAGGAAGATATGTTGCTGGGCAGAGGGGAACTGGGCTGGGAGGTTGAGGTTAATGAGAATGGGCCTACTGGATTTAAAATGGGCTTAGGCCCATGGGATTCAGGGAGCTACAAGCAGGCAAGTGAGAGCTAGCTGGAGGACCTCAGGCAGAAGAAATGGAGTTCTAGGGAGAATTTAGTAGAATGATCCTTTAGAAGGCCATTGACCCTTTCAACCTTACTTGAGGATTCGGGACCGTAATGGGTGTGGAGTTCCCAGGAGATTTTGAGGGATTTAGAGACCAGTTGAACAACTGGAAGTGAAGGCCAGCCCATTGTTGGACTGGATGGTTGTTGGAAGGCCAAAGCACAGTATGATGTGCTCCAGGAAAACTGTTGTGATTGTGTCAGTCATCTCCTTTGAGGCAGGTAAGGTCTAGGTCCAAACTAGAGTAAGAAGATATTGAAATGTTTCATGTCTGGGCATATGAATGAAGTCAACCTGCCAGTCCTCACTCAATTGGTGGCCACATAGTTGGTGAGTGGTGAACTGAGGGTGTAGGCCACTTTGGGAGCTGATTGCTGAGCAGTGGAACATGTCTGATGTATATACTGAAGGACCTTGTAAAGTCCTGGATAATGAAAGGGGCTCAAGGAAGCAGAACAGTGCTTTTGGGCCAATGTTGTTGGCGGAGAGCAATTTTGTTATGGAGGAAAATCCATCTCTTTTCCTCAGACGTTCCCTCACATGAGAGGAAGTCTGCCTGTTTTTCATTGGAATAGAGAGGTTTAGCCATAGGAAGAAGACTGGCACTGGGCAGTTTCAAGTGTGATTATGGGCTAGTGCATTAACCTGGAAGTTACTGATCTCCACTGAGTGGTTGAGCTCTGGTAGCTCTGTAGTGGACTGTAGCACCCTCTGTGGGAACAAGGACCTCTAGAAGTTTTGTTACAAGAGTAGTATTACTCACTGGAGAGCTCTTAGAAGTAAGGAAGCCCCATTTTTTCCAGAGGGTGGAGCAAGAGTGAGAAATAAGGAAGATATATTTGGATAAGTGTAGATATTGATTTGTTGTCCCTTAGAGAGAGTGAGGGCATAAGTAAGGGCTATGAGATCAGCCTTTTGGAATGTGGAACCTTCTGGAAGATGGGATGCCATGATGGTGCCAGAGGGAGAGACTGCTGCATATCCTGGTGATGGCCATCTGACCCAACTACTGAACTTCCATTGACACAAAGAATGCTATTGGGATTGGGTATATTGAACAGTTTTTATTGAAGGGAGGCAATAGCTTTTACAGCTTGAGGACAAGAGTGAGAGGGGGTAGGCAGAGCAGTTGGCAAAGGAAGTAAGGTGGATGGGTTGAGAGGGAGAGAGAAATGGAGAGAGATATCAGGATTTTTAATAAAAAGTAAATGATATTCCTGAATCTGTGATGACCCAAGGAGAGAGAGAGAGAGTGGTGGCTGAGGAGGTCCATTAGGCGGTGAGAAGAGAAGATGGACAGGGACTGTGCTAAAGTGAGTTTGAGGAATTCTTTTGTGAGTATGGTGGCAGCCACCAGAGCTCTCAGAAAGGGCTGCCACCTGGAACGTAGGTCTGGCTGTCTAGACAGAAATGCCACTGGTTGGTAGCTGGTTATGACATGTTGTGCAAGAAGTCAATTTGCAACCCTTTGTCATTCATCAGTGAAGAAGTTCAAAGGACATATCAGGTTGAGGAGTCATAGGGGAGATGAGGAAACCAGGGTGTCTTGAAGGACTATAAATACCTTATAAAGAGTGGTACATGAGGTAAGGTGGCCTATTGGCATTTCTTTGACTGCAGCATATAGTGATTTAGTGAGGAGGGCAAAGTTAGGGATCCACTGGTGGAAGAAGTCCACTAGGCCAAGGAAGGAGAGGATTTTGTCTGCTGTGTTAAAGAATTTGAGACTGCAGAGGAGCTTGATATTGTCAGATGTGAGTGTTTTAGTGGCTGGAGTAAGGGAGATTTCTAAATAGATCACTGAAACAACTGAAAGTTGGGCTTTGGACAGGGAGACTCATTAGTTCTGGGATCCCAAGAAGTTGAGAAGATGAATATGAATTGGGATCCTCCCAGGTGAAAGCAAACAAGAAGTAGAAGTCTGGGTAAAGGGAGTTAGTGAAAAAGACATCCTTGAGGTCAACGCCTGTGAAGTGAGTGGTGGACCGAGTAAACCAAAGCTGCTCAGCTCTTCCAAAAGTCACAGCCAAGAGAACTCGGGACCTGACAAGTTGGCAAAAATGGAAGAACCTCTTAGCTGTTGGACTCCTGCTTTCTGTGGAATTCAGTTCAATAGATGGTAAAGATCACTGTTTAGTTTCTTTTCTAGATGAAGATTAATGGGAGAATAGGATTTATCTGAAACAGTCCCCCACATATAGTCATCATAGAGTTTTTTCTTTTCATTTTTTTCTTTTCTGAGAGGCTTTTGTCTAAAGGCGTATGCATTCTCTGGATATAGAGAGAAAGAAACAGACAGTACAGAACAACACCTCCCCCCTCCGGGTCAATGTCCATGCTGACTCTGTTCTCTATTCTCTTCTTGAGATCTAGGGTGTGCACACACATGAACCTGATGGATTTTTTTTTTTTTTGGAGAGGTATGTATTTTTGTGTGTGTTTTGTTTTGTTTTGTTTTGTTTTGTTTTTGCTATAGGGCACGCATGCTTGCCATACAGACAGAGACAGAGAAAAAGGGAGAAATCACCCTCCAGTGGGGATGGCCACACCGCAATCCCTTCTCCTCCATTCTCCTCTGAAGATCTTGGGCACACACGCACACGCACCTGGCATGAGTTTTAAGCCACCGTGTATGGGATTTGAACCACAGTCAATTACATGGGAGTCCAGCAACATAGCCATTACTCTAACTGCTGGTCCCAAGCCTGATGGAATTTAAAGCTGACTCAAACCATGGTGGGCCATGTGGGAGTCCATCCATGTAGCCATTGTGCTATTTGCTGGTCTTTGTCGTGTTTTTCTGTCATGAGTACTCTGCCTGTTTCTTCCTGCCTGGATATGGTCTCTATTTCTGTGCCATTTGTCGTAAGGAGGTCAGAACATAGGCCTAGTGATGCAGGAACAAGGAGGTACAGGGTGATCAGGCCCACATTTGCAGTGAGATACAGGTTCTTGTCCAACACTCAGGAAGAATTAGTCACGGACCAGAAGAGAAGTCGTGGCAAATTTGGGACTTTATTAAAGGAAAGGGAAGGGTAAAAAGAGCTCCCAAGAGGAAAGTTTTTCAAAAATGAGTTGCCAAGGAAGAATTGTGAAAAGGAATTTTTATCTGGGTCAGAAAGGGCTTATTCTGGACCTGTTCTAGGTGGGGCTTGTGTACCTCCTAATGAAGAGGGGAATATACTGGGTGGGTCTAATTACTTTCCTAATTTTAGAGTGGGTGTGAAAGTCAGGAGATTTTTTGTCTAGAAGCTTTAGGCTATGAAAGCTATTATCTTATCCTTTTCCTGGATGATGGTGGTGCCTGGAAAAAGCCTTTGTTTTGGGTCTAGGTCAAGCTTCCTAGGTCAGTCCCTGAGCAACCTCTGCACAAGGCCTCTCAGCTGTTTTTTTTCCCCCATCTTTGGAAGTAATCTGGATATTTTCTTAGTTCAGTTATAACTTGGTTTAAATTCTATTCTATATTCAAAACATGATATAATTGTGTGTGTGTGTGTGTGTGTGTGTGTGTGTATGTGCCGTATGTATATGTGTAATATGTGTATGTGCACACATTTGTGTGTGGATATTTAGATATGTTTGCTATTTGCCTGGCTAAAAACTAATTGTGATAGATATGACCATTTTTTCATATGCCTTTTGGCTATTCTTACGTTATCTTTAGAGAGTGTTTTTTCAACTCCTTCTCCCATCTTTTAATGGAGTTGATCATCTTTTTTCCAAACAGCTTCTTTAGTTCCTTGTGTATTCTGGTTATCAGTCCCTTATCTAATGCATAATTTACAAAAAATATTTTCCCACTCTGAGGGCTGTCAATTCACACTAATTACTGTGTCTTTTGCCATGCAGAAACTTCTTAGTCTGATGTAATGCCACTTGTCTCTTTTGGGGATTATCGACTGTGCTTTTGGGGTCTTATTTAAGAAGTCTTTTCCTATACCAATGTTCCCAGAAGTTTTCCAGGAGAAGTTTTATACTTTGAGGTCTTAGATTTAGATCCTTGATCCACCTTGACTTGATTTTTTGTCAAAGGTGAGAGGTAGGGGTTCAGATTCATCTTTCTGAAGGTGGAAATCCAGTTTTCCAGCACCATTTCCTGAAGAGGTTTTTCTTTTCCTACTGGATTGAATGGCACCCCTCAGTTGACTGTATGTTTGGGAATTTATTTCTGGAGACTCTATTGTGTTCCATTGGCCCTCCTGTCTGTTTCTGTGATAGTACCATGCTGTTTTGATTACCGTAGCTTTGTAGTATATTTTTGGGTCAGAGAGTGAAATACCACCCACTCCACTCTTCTTGTGCAGAATTATTTTGGCAATACGGGGTCTTTTATGATTCCAGATGAATTTTATGATTGTTTTTTATACATCTGTGAAGAATGCGCCTGGTACTTTGATTGGCATTGCATTAAATATGTAGATTAATTTGGGTAGAATTGCCATTTTGATTATTTTAATTCTTCCAATCCAGGAATATGGGACGTCCTTTCACTCTTTTGTGTCATTTTCAATTTCTTTTTTTAGCTTCTCATAATTTTCTATGTGGACGTTTTTAACTTCTTTGGTTAGACATATTCCTAAATATCTTATACTTTTGGTGGTTATGGCAAATGGAATAACTTTTTTTCAGTTCTATCTCAGTCTGCCTGTTATTCGTATATAGAAATGCTATCAATTTCTGTATATTGATTTTATATCCTGCAGCTTTACTGTAATCATGTGTTACTTCCAGTAATTTTTCCATGGATACCATTGAGTTTTCTATGTATTCAATCATGTCATCTGTGAATAGAGAGAGTTTCACCTCTTCTTTTCCTATTTGGATGCCTTTTATTTCTTTCTCTTTTCTGATTGCATTGGTGAGGACTTCCAGTACTGTATTAAAAAGGAGTTGAGAAAGTGGGCATTCTTGTCCTGTTACTGTGATTAGTGGGAAAGCTTTCAGCTTTTCTCCATTCAGGATGATGTTTGCTATGGGTTTTTCATTAATGACTTTTATTGTATTGAGAAATGGCCTTTCTTTCTTTCTTTTTTTTTTTTTTTCAGCTGGTTATACTTCCGGTTTATGGTGTATACAATGCAACTAGGTGAATGGCATTGTGCTGTGCATGAAGAAGTAAATTCCTTTTTTTTTTTTGCTTCTAACATTTCTTTTTTTAAAATTTATATATTTATTTTTGTATATACATTCAATCATATGTTTAGCTTACAATGTGACCATTTTGATATATGCATATTTCTCCCCAGACCCATTGATCAAAATATCTTTAACAGATAACACCACACCTCCCCATCCCATCAATGCTCTACCTCTGTATCCCTTCTCCAAATGTCCTTCATTAGGCCCCACTCCTCCACATTCACCACATATGAATTCACTCCCATCTCTTGGTGTTTATACAACCATTAATCTGTGAGTTTCTGTCATAGAGTGCAGACATTCGATATATGTTAAGTAGGACATACAATGTCTCTCCTTCATAGCCTGGCTTGCCTCACTCAGCAGTAAATCTTCTATATTCTTCCACTTTCTGTCAAAAGCCAAGGTTTTATTGGTTTTTATGGCTGAGTAGTATTCCATAAAGTATATGTGCCACAGTTTTTCAATCCATTCATCTATACGGGGGCATTTGGGTTGGTTCCATGTCTTAGCAATCGTGAATAGTGCCACAATAAACATTGATGTGCAAACACTTTTCCAATGAAGAATTCTTCTGTCATTTGGGTAGATAACCGAGGAGTGGGGTTGCTGGATCATATCGTAGCTCTATTTGTAGATTTTTTAGGAATCTCCAAACTATTCTCCACAGTGGCTGGACCAATTTACATTCCCACCAGCAGTGTCTTCACAGATCTAGAGAAGACAATCATAAAATTTGTCCAGAGTCATAAAAGACCCCATATTGCCAAAGCAATTCTACAAAGAAGAGTGGAGTGGGCGGCATCTTACTCCCTGACCCCAAAATATACTACAAAGCTATGATAATCAAAACACCATGGTACTGGCACAGAAACCGTCAGTTGGACCAATGGAACAGAATAGAGTCCCCAGAAATAAGTGCCCAAACATGCAGTCAACTGATCTTTGACAAAAGACTTCTTAAATAAGACCCTCAAAGCATATTAGTCTGATGGGATTACATCAGACTAAGAAGTTTCTGCATGGCAAAAGACACAGTAATTAATGTGTGAATTGACAACCCCAGAATGGGGAAATATTTTTCTAAGTTTTGCATCAGATAAGGGACTGATAACCAGAATACACAAGGAGCTAAAGAAGCTGTTTGGAAAAAAAGATGATCAACTCTATTAAAAGCTGGAAGAAGATTGGAAAAAAAGATGATCAACTCTATTAAAAGTTGGAAGAAGAAGGTGTAAAAAACACTCTCTAAAGATGACATACAAATAGCCAAAAGGCATATGAAAAAATGTTCAACATTCTTCATCGTAAGGGACATGCAGATAAAAACAACAATAAGGTTCTACCTAACCCCAGTCAAAATGTCTAAGATTTAAAAAGCAAAAACTGATAATTGTTGGTGGGAGTGTGGTGAAAGGAGAAATGGCCTTTCTATGCCAATTTTGCTGAGAGTCTTCATCGTGAAGGGATGTTGTATTTTATCAAATGTTTTTTATTTGTCAATTGATATGACTATATGCTTTTATCTTTATTCTGGTTAATATGATGTATTACATTTATAGTTTTGCGTATATTGAACCAACCTTGAATTCCTGGAATAAAGCCTATCTGATCATGGTGTATAATCTTTTTTATAAATTGTTGTATAGAATTTGCTAGTATCTTGTTGAGAATCTGTGCGTCTGTATTAATCAGAGGTATTGGTTTGTAGTTTTCCTTCCTTGTCCTGTCCTTATCTGTTTTAAGGATAAGAGTGATAGAGGCTTCATAGAATGAATTAGGGAGAGATTCACCCTTTTGGATCTTTTGAAATAACTTGAACAGAATGGGAGTTAAGTCTTCTTTGAAAGTTTTGTAGAATTCAAAAGTGAATCCATCAGGGCCAGGGCTTTTCTTTGTAGGGAGGTTATTTATTACTGATTCAATCTCCTGGCTTGTTATGGGTCTATTCAGAATTTCTATATCCTCCTGACTCATTCTTGGAAAATTATATTTGTCCAGGAATTTGTCTATCTCATCCAGATTGTCTTGTTTCTTAGAATATAGATGTCCAAAGTAACCTGTAATGATGTTTTGAATTTCTGCTATCTCTGTTGTTATATTACCAGCTTCATTGCCAATTTGATTCACCTGGCTCATTTTTTTCTTCTTAATAAATCTCACTAGTGGTGTATCAATTTTGTTTATCCTTTCAAAGAACCAGCTTTTTTCTGTATAGTATGTTTATTTTCCATTTCATTTATTTCTTCTAGGATCTTTATTATTTACTTTCTCCTGGAGTTTTTAGATTTCTTTGGTGTTGCTTTTCCAATTCTCTGAGGCATATTAGGTGATCCATTAGCCTTTCTTTGTATGATATTCATGGATATTAAAAGCACCCATTCAGTGAGTACTTTATTTGAAAAGCCAAAGTGAAACCTTCAAATTAGAAATTCCTTCTTATAGAAGCATATTCAAAAACCTTTTAAAAAGTAACTAAAATAACTCCAGTAGCCAAAGCTGAGACAATTTTTTTATTGTCAGGATTAATCTTTTTGATGTTTTATTTTTTTATTTAATATCATAGTCTTGTTCATAATACATTAAATAACATATATCATTTAAAGTGTATTATATTTATTTTTCCAGAAGGAATAACTTCCATACCAAGCAAGACAAAGACATTACTATCTATATTCATATCATAATTATCAAGTAGTTTTTCATCATTTTTTCCAGGTTATTATTATTCTCATTACTTTTTAAAACATTCAATCACTATATATAATTTTGCTTTTATATAAAAAGTACACCTAACATGAAATACTTCTCAGACCACTCCAGTTGAGAATACTATACATGTTATCAACAGGTAAAACATTTCTGCGTCCCACGAATATTATGCCTCTCTATTTGTACCCTTCTCTATATTCTTCCCTTCTACCACCCCAATATATACTGTCTTCAGCATCCATAACTATTTTCACTGATTGTATGCCCTCCAATATTTTGGTTTCTACCATAAACTGTGGATAGTTGGTATAACTTAAAGGGGATACATACAATAGCCTTCTTTCACATCCTAGCTTACTTCACTCAGCAATAGATCCTCCATAACCAACCACTTTCCATCAAATGCCAGTGTCTAGTTTTTTTATGGCTGAATAGAATTCCATAGAGTATATGTTCCATACTTTTTCAATCTATTTTTCTGTTTCTGGAAAATTGGGTTGTTTCAAATGAATAATGTTGCAATAAACATTGATGTGCAAGAGATGTTCTGACTGAGAATTCTTCTGTACTTTGGGTAGATACCTAGAAGTGGGATCAAATGGTAGTTATATTTGTATATCTTCAAAGAACCTCTGTATTGTTCTCCATAGTGGCTCAACCAGTTTACATTCCCAACAACAGTGTAGGAGAGTTTCACTTTCACCACATCCCCACCAACAATTATCACATTTTATATTTTTAATGTTCACCATTCTAACAGGCGGTTGGTGGTCTCTCATTGTGGTTTTAATCTGTGTCTCCCTTATGATGAGGAATGTTGAACATTTCCTCATGTATTTTTTGGCTGTTTATATGTATTCCTTAGAGAGATTTTTGTCCAGTTAACTTCTCTTTCTTTTAATTGGGTTATTATTTATTTATTTATTTATTTATTTTTAGTATCTCATTTGAGTTCTCCATGTATTCTGGTTATTAGTACCTTGTCTGAGGCATATTTTACAAAAATATTCTCCCATTCTGAGGGTAGTTGGTTCACACTTGTTACTGTTTTCTTTGCTGTAAAGAAACTTCTTATTCTGATATAGTCCCACTTGTCTATTTTAGAGAGTATTGCCTTTGCTTTGGGGGTCTTATTTAAGAAGTCTTTGCCTACCTAATGTCTCCCAAAGTTTTCCCAGTATTTTCCAACAGTAGTTTTATAGTATAAGGTCTTAGATTTAGATCTTTTATCCATTTGTAGTTGATTTTTATTAATGGCTCAAGATTGGGCTTCAGTTTTATATTTTTGCAGGTAGATACCATTTTTTTCAGCATCATTTACTTAAAGAGACTTTTCTTTTTTTTTTCCCAATGAGTTGACTGGTGTCCTTTGCCAAAAATCAGTTGGCTCTAAGCTTTGAGGGTTATTTCTGGGGTCTCTATTCTATTCCATTGGTCCACATGTCTGTTTTTCTGCCAATATCATGCTGTTTTGATGATCACAGCTTTACAGCATATCTTGGGATCAGATGCCTCCTACTCCATTCTTCTTGCATAAGATTGCTTTTGCAATATGAGGTCTTTTATGATCCCAGATAAATTCTATTATTGTCGTTTCTAGATCTGTGAAGAATATTTCTGGTATTTTGATTGGAATTGCAGTAAACATGTAGATTAATTTGGGTAGAATTGCCATTTTGCTTGTGTTAATTCTTCCAGTCCAGGAGCATGGGATGTCTTTTCACTTTTTTATGTCACTTTCAATATCTTTTAAAAGATTTTCATAGTTTTTTTTTTATAAAGGTCTTTGACTTTCTTAGTTAGGCTTATTCCCAGATATTTATACATTTTGTGGCTATGGTGAAAGGGATTCCTTTCTTCAGCTCTACTTTGTTCAACTTGTTCATATATAGAAATGCTATGGATTTATGGATATTGACTCTTTTATCCTGCCTTTTTACTGTATTCACTTACTACTTCAAGAAATTTTTTCATGGAGACCTTTGAGTCTTCTAAGTATACCATTGTGTCATCTGCAAATAAAGATATTTTCAACTCTTCTTTACCTGTTTGAATGCCTTTTTTTTTGTTCTCTTCTCTGATTGAATTAGCTAAGACTTCCAGTACTATATTATAGAGCAGTGGAGAAAGTGGGTAGCATTGCCTAGTACCCATTTTTAGCGGAAAAGCTTTCAGCTTTCCCCCATTCAGTATAATATTAGTTGTAAGATTTTTACAGATGGCTTTTATTATGTTGAGAAATGACCCTTCTATACCAATCTTACTGAGGGTCCTAATCATAAAAGGATGTTTATTTTATCAAATACTTTCTCCGCATCATTTGATATTATCATATGTTTTTTATCTTTTTTTCTGTTAATGTGGTGTATTACATTTATGGTCTTGCATATATTGAACCACCCTTGCATCCCTCGTATAAAGCCTACCTGACGTGATGAATGTTGGTTATATGTTGTCGGATATGATATGCGAGTATCTTGTTGAGAATTTTTGCATCTATATTCATCAATGATATTGGTCTGTAGTTTTCCTTTTTTGTCATGTTCTTAT
Source organism: Tupaia belangeri chinensis (assembly GCF_000334495.1). NCBI lineage: Eukaryota > Metazoa > Chordata > Mammalia > Scandentia > Tupaiidae > Tupaia > Tupaia belangeri. The sequence continues at coordinate 155,296 of NW_006201681.1, read as the reverse complement.
CTGTTTTGGGGATGAGGATGATGGAGGCTTCATAAAAAGAATTTGGAAGGTTTCCTTCCTTTTGAATCATTAGAAATAATTTTAGTAGGATAGGTGTTAACTCTTCCTTAAAAGTTTTGTAGAATTGGGAACCAGCAGTTAGTGTAATGGCTATGTCGCTGGACTCCCAC
>NW_006201681.1:150023-154209 GCF_000334495.1 Tupaia belangeri chinensis | reverse complement strand
TTTCTTGAAATTAATCTTGAGTTTAATTCCATCATGGTCAGAGAAGATGCTGGATACAGTTTCTATGCCTTTGAATCTGTAAAGGCTTGATTTGTGTCCTAACATATTATCAATCTTTGAAAAGGTTCTTTGCTGAGGTGAGAAAAATATATATGTAGTGGACATAGGGTGGAAAGTTCTATAGGTATCTGTCAAGCCCATTTGATTTATAGCATCATTAAGTTCTGTATCTCTCTATTTTTTCCTATCTAGAAGATCTCTCTAAAGTAGATAATGGGGTGTTGAGATCTCCAGCAATTGAAGTATTTATCCCTATCTCTCCTTTTAGCTCCAGCAGTCTTTCCTTCACATATTTAGGTGCACCTGAGTTGGGTGCATAGGTATTTAGAAGGGTTATGTCTTCTTGCTGGATTACCCCTTTTACTATTATATAATACCCTGCTTTGTCTCTTCTTACAGACTTTATTTTGAAATCTGTTTTGTCTGAGGTCACTATTGCTACTCCAGCCCTTTTGTGATTTTCATTTGCATGGAGTATCTTTTTCCAGCCCTTTACTTTTAGTCTATGTATGTCTTTATCCATAAGGTGAGATTCTTGTAGGCAACAGATAGAGGGTTTCTGGGGGGTTTTTTGTTTGTTTGTTTTTGTTTTTGTTTTTTCCTTTCAGCCAATCTATGTCTCTTAATTGGATAATTTAATTCTTTGACATTCAATGTAATTATTGATATTTCCATACCTGATCCTATCATTAAGTGATCCATTTTCTTGGTTGCTTTTTGTTCTTGTATAACTGTCTGTCTGATTTTTTAGTTTTCCTGGTATAGTACTCCCTGCAAAACCTCTTGAAGAGCTGGTCTGGAGTTGGTAAATTTTTTCAAATTTTGTTTATCTGAGAATGTTTTTATCTTTTTTTCCCATATGAATGATAAACTTTGTGGGGTATAGTATTCTTGGTTGAAATTGTTTTTCACTCAACACTTTTACTATGCTTTCATTGTTTCTGCTGACAGATCCGATGTTAGCCTGATGAGTTTACTTTTGTGAGTAACTTGACATTTCCCTCTTGCCAACTTTATTATCTTCTCTTTGTCTGTTGTTTTTGCCAGTCTGGCTATGATGTGCCTTGATTCTACTCAGAGTCCTATGTATTTCTTGGGTCTAGATATTTGAATGCCTTTCTAGGTTTGGAAAATTTTCTTCTGGGATTTCATGGAATAAATATCTAGGTCCTTATTATTTTCTTCCTCCTCTGGAACACCAATTATCCAGATGTTGGGGTGCTTGATCATATCCAGTATTCTTCATATATTGTCGTCATTTTCATGGTTGTTTTCTCAATCTTCTTGATAATTTTTTCTAGGTCAGATGTTTTGTCTTCTACATTAGAGATTCAATCCACTGCCTGGTCTAACCTACTTTTCACACTTTGAAGGGAGGTTTTGATTTGCTGTATCACATTCTTCAACCCTAGAAGTTTGTTTAAGGTATCCATTTCTTCTTTCAAGTCATGAAAGGACTTCCTCATCTCCTGGAGTCTCTTTTCTCTTCCATCTCAGTTAGTTTGGTCACTACAAATATTCTGAATTCCTTATCAGACATGTCCACGACATCCATTGTATTGACTGTGGGTAATGTAGGCTTGATGATTTCCCTTGAGAGAGAGACCTTTTGTTGGTTGCTCATATTTCTTGAGCCTCTGTGATTTTTCCTAATCATCAGGTAATCTATATGTTGCTTCCTAACTTATTTAAGGTATCTCTGAGTGTTAAAAGTTGTACATAATTAGAAAATTGATGATTTCTCATATGATTGGCCTACCTGTTGCTCGCAGTTACCATTAACTGTTGCCACTAATCCTGTCTGGCCCAAAGTCCTTTCTGTTTCTAATCAGTGGTGAGGCTTTAACTGACCTAATAAGCCAACCTCAAGAGCAAAGATAAAGAAAGCCGAAAATAAAATCATGCAACATGTGCATCCCACTATTCAAATTACTAAACTTCAGAGAGTTCAAAGGCAAGTAGGGAATGGCCAGGTGAGTGACCAGTCCAGGTTGGTCGGGCCTGCAGCCTCAGGCCGCCTGGTGTCCATAACTGCTGAGTGGCTTGATCCAGTTTGCAGGTGGGGTGGGGTGTTAGTTCTTCTTAAAGTCCCATACGATGAACCTGGGGACCAAGGGGGAGGAACAGTGGGGATGCGCAAAGATCTGGAGCAGTTGGGCCTGCAGCCTCAGGCTGCCCAGTGTCTGGACCTGCTGGCCAGCTCGATCTGGTTTGCAGGTGGGTTGGGGTGTGAGTTCATCTTAAAGTCCCATACAGTGAACGTGGGGTCCAAGGAAGAGGAAGGGTGGGGATGTGCAAAGCTTCAGGTCGGGCCTGAAGCCTCTTTTAAATATTTTTGCAAAAATATTTATGTCAGCTTCTCAAATTGGTGAAAAACAAAAGCCCAGCACACTAGTCACACATAAACCTTCTCAATTCAGCCCTGCCTATTAAGTATTCTGTGGTATACCATCTGCTAGCAAAGATCTTTCTCTTTTTCTTCCTTCAAAGTCTTTCTCAAGGTATTCGAGCACTATTATATTAATATTAGTATATTAATTATATTGTATTATATTAATATATTATATTAATTATATTATATTTATTATGTAGCAGTGCATTAAGGGTGCAGCCTTGTCTACTGTCAGTTTTTAGTGGAAAAGATTTTAGCTTTTACCCTTTCAGTATGTTAGCTATTGGTTTTTCATAAATGGCTTTTATTGTGTTGATAAATGATACTTCTATAGCAATATTACTGAGAGTCTTATTCATGAATGGTTGTATTTTATCAAATGCATTCTCTGCATCAGTTGACATGATAAAGTAATTTTTATCTTTCTGTTAATTTGGTATATTATATGTACAGTCTTGCATAGGTTGAACCTTCCTTGCATTCCTGGAATAAAGCAACCTGGTTGAATGTGATGTGCAAGTATTTTATTTTTTTTTTTTGTAGAGGTTTTTGCTATAGGGTATGTGAACTCCCCAGACAGAGGGAGACAGAAAGACAGAAAGTGAGAAATTACCCCCCAGGGGGAATGGCCATACTGCAATCTCTTCTCCTCCATTCTCCTCTCAGGATCTTGGGCATGCACACACACACACTTGGTATGAGTTTAAGCTACCGGGTCCGGGATATAAACCGTGGCTGACTATGTTGGAGTCCAGTGACATAGCCATTATGCTAACTGCTAGTCCCTTGTGCAAGTATCTTGATAAGAATTTTTGCATCTATATTTTTCAGTGATATTGATCTGTAGTTTTCCTTTTTTTTTTGGAGAGGTTTTTGCTATAGGGCGTGTGCGCTTGCCAGACAGACAAGAGAGACAGAGAGATAGAAAGCGAGAAATTTCCCCCTGGCAATGCCACAATCTCTTCTCCTCCATTCTCTCAGGATCTTGGGCATGCACCCACATGCATCTGGCATGAGTTTTAAGTTACCGGGTTCGGGACATGAACCGTGGTTGACTATGTGGGAATCCAGCAAAGTAGCCATTATGCTAACTGCTGTTCCATGTAGTTTTCCTTTTTTGTCATGTCATTATCTGTTTGGGAAATGAGTGTGATTAAGGTTTAATAAAATATATTTGGAAGGTTTCTTTCCTTCTGAATCTTTAGAAATAATTTGAGCAGGATAGGGGATAACTCTTAAAAGTTTTGTAAAATTCAAAAGTGAAACCATCTGTGTCTAGCCTTTCCCTTTGTTGGGAAGTTATTTATGATTCAGTCTCACAAATGTAATGAGTTTATTCATGTATTTTTATGTCCTCCTGGATTAATCATGGTAGATTATATGCACCCAGGAATTTTTCCATCTCTTGTATGTTCTTGTATTTGTTGGCATATAGTAGCTATAGTATCCTTTTATGATATTTTGTATTTCTATTATGTCTGTAGTAATGTTGCCGGTTTCAACATGAATTTAATTCATCTGGTTTCTTTCTTTCTTCTTATCAATCTTGTTAATGTTTTCAAAAAACCAGCTTTTGCTTTCATTTTTTTCTGTATGGTTCTTTCTTTCTCCCTCCCTTTCTCTCTTTCTTTCTCCCTTTCTCTCTTTCTTTCTCTCTCTCTCTCTTTCTTTCTTTCTTTCTTTCTTTCTTTCTTTCTTTCTTTCTTTCTTTCTTTCTTTCTTTCTTTCTTTCTT
>NW_006201681.1:134060-149938 GCF_000334495.1 Tupaia belangeri chinensis | reverse complement strand
TCTCTTTCTTTCTTTCTTTCTTTCTTTCTTTCTCTCTCTCTTTCTTTCTCTCTTTCTTTCCTTCTCTCCATCTCCCTCCCTCTCTCCCTTCCTTCCTTTCTCTCTGCCTTTTCTCTTTCTTTCTTTCTTTCTTTCTTTCTTTCTTTCTTTCTTTCTTTCTTTCTTTCTTTCTTTCTTTCTTTCTTCTTTTCTTCCTTTCTTCCTTTCTTTTTAAATTTCTTTTGGAGAGGTTTTTGGTATAGGGCTTGTGAGTTCACCAGAAAAACAGAGAGAAGCAGAGAGACAGAAAGTGAGAAATCATCTCCTTGGGTATGGCCACACTGCAATATTTTCTCTTCCATTCTCCTCTTAGGATCTTGGGCATGCATGCACATGCTCCCAGTGTGAGTTTAAGCCACCTGGTCTGGGACTCTAACTGTGGTTGACTACATGGGAATTCAGTGACATAGCCATTATGCAGACTGCTGGTCCCAGTATTATTTTTTTATTATTTCATTTATTTATACTCGACTCTTTATTATTTCTTTTCATCTGGCATTTTTTGTTGTTATTGTTGTTGTTGTTTTTCCAATTCCCTGAGTCATGATGTTATCTATTTACCTTCTTTCTGTCTTTTTAAATGCAAACTAACTGTTTTGACTTTCCCTCTTATGACTGCTTTTGCTGTGCCCTATTGATTATAAAACTTGTGTACTCATAATCATTTGTTCCTATTTTTTATTTCAGACTTAATTTCTTCAGTAATTAAAAAGACTTTCAGAAGTAGGATGTTGTTTCCATGAGTTTGTGTATTTTCAGGGTGTTTCTTGAAATTAATATTGAGTTTAATTCTATTATGTTCAGGCAAGATGCTGGATATAGTTTCTATGCCTTTGAATCTGTAAAGGCTTGATTTATGAGTCATTTCAGGATAAAAGAGAAAGGAAGAGTTCCTACTGATAATTCAGCCTCCAGCAAACAAGCTAGTGTGATAGGGATCTCCTCTTTCTAGCCCTCTATCTCTGTCTCTGTCTCTCTTGCTTCCATCTTCTTTTTTGTAATTTTTCCTTTTTATAATTTTTTTTTAAAGTTAAAGTTTTTCTCTTGCTCTCAGCTCTGCCCTTTGTCTTGTTAATAATCCCCTCTGGTCCTCCCACCCAGGCAGAAGAGGCAAGACCTTCAGCAGAAGATTCCTCATAGCTCCTGTGGAGCACGTGGTTTTCTATTTTGTGCCTTTATTTAAAAAAAAAAAACAAAACAGTAATTATAATTTTTTGTGTTTTTTTTTTTATCTTTTCTGTTTTTGTTTGTTCCTCTCTCTCTCTCTTTTTTGTTTTCTTTTTTCTCATCTCTCCATTCCTCAGATGACTAGAATTTACTGCAGGACCACAAGAAATATGGGAAAGCAAAAAATACCTCCCTTCCAAGGGAAAATAATAACTCCTCTTCATCCACAAGATGTTCAATGGAAGTCATGAAAATATCTGATATTTAGTACATTCATAATAGTGAAGCTAACAGAGATGGAAAAGAAAAGAGACAATGAACTGAAGAAGAGAAAGGAGAAAGAAGTTGATGAGTTCCCGGAGGTGAGAAAATTCTTACAATATCTAAAATAGGAATTCCATACTTTAAAAAATAATCAAATGGAACTGTTGGAGATGAAGGCTATAATACAGGAAGTCAAAAGCTCCCTTGAAAGTATTAAAAGCAGACTAGATCATACAGAAAATAGAATCTCAGATGTAAAAGATTAAATTACTGGCCTAGAAAAATCTACACAAAGACAGAAAAATGCCCCCAAATTTGAGAGCAATATGTAAGAAGTAACAGATACCATCAAATGTCCAAACATCTGGATAACTGGTCTTCCAGAAGGCAAAGAGACTCATAAGGGCATTGATAATCTATTCATGAAATCCTGCAAGAAAACTTGCCAAACATAGAGAGGCACTCAAAGATCCAGTCCCAAGAAATGCAAAGGACTCCACATAGAATCAACCCAAGAAGATCTTCTCCAAGACACATTATAGCCAGGTTGACCAAAACCACAGACAAAGACAAGATATTGAGATTGGCAAGAGAAAGACATCAAGTTACCTACAAAGGATATCCCATCAGGCTAACAGCAGACCTCTCATCGGAAACAATACGAGTGAGGAAAAATGGGAAAATATGTTCGAAGTGTTAAGAACAAAGCAATTTCAGCCAAGAATACTGTACCCAGCAATATTCTTTCATGTGGGAAGAAAAGACAAGAATATTCTCAGATAAACAAAACCTGAAAGAATTTACCAGTGCCAGACCAGATCTCTAAGAAGTTCTCAAGGGAGTTCTATATCAGGAAAATTAAATACAGACACACAGAAATAAGAGTTCAAAAACTAAGAGAGTGGCCAACTTAATCATAGGGACAAGTCTGGAGTTGAATATTATATTCTAGAATTTAATCAGGAAAATTGAACCACAACAGAAGATAAGGTACATAAGACTGAATTGGTGAAGTATAATTTTATGACTTTTGACTAAAATATTGCTGATTTTCTTGTAGACTTAGTTATCTGTTTGTAAATATTTGTGTCATGTCTTGAGATATGCACCTAACATGTGAACAGAAACCTAACCTGTTTCCTAGCTTTTGATTTAAGTTAAAACTGGTTTTCTTAATGGTACCAAGTGAACTTGCTATTGAAAGTAGTTATATTATTTTAAAAATTGTGTGATCAATATAATGTGAGGGGGAAAGGAATGAATGACAACTATAGACACCAGAGATAGTGTGAGAAGAGGGTGGGAAAGGACATAGGGTCAGAAATAGAAGGTTAAAAAAATTCTAGAAACTAGAAATGGAAAATTTTTTATAATAATATGCATGATTAAGTCACTATGAAATATATTCTGGATGGGAATCACATTTTCTATGCTGTAACAATGCTTAGGGGAAAAGTGTAAATTAAGTTAAAAAAGAATTTCAGGGAAAAAAAACTAAAACTTTTTTCTTAAAATTAAAAAAATTCATTAAATACCTATTCAATGCCTGCAGTAAGATATATAGCCCCAGTTAAGTGCTACTATATAGAATGTTCATTCTACACACTGAGGCTTATGCCTAAAGTTGGACTTGTGTTCGTGGAAATGTATATATCAGCTGTGCTTGCTATGAAAATAGATTAAGATCTTTAGTGATTCAATAAAATGTTTTGAGGAAAAGTATAGAAAGCAAACATAGTTAGAAGGAGAGTGGGAAACAGCCTGGGGTAAGAGATAGGGAATCAAGAATGGGGAATAAAAAAAAAGAACGGAAGGAAACAGGCTTTCTCGAAGAGACATCTTCCTTCATGACTCCTGTGATCTAGCCATTTTGGGGCAAACAGAGAAATGAAGATTTCCCAGTGATAATTCTGCCTCCAGCATACAAAACTCACGTGGAGAGGCAGAAGGGAAGGGAACAGGCCTTCTTGAAGAGACACCTTCCTTCATGGCTCCTGCAATCTAGCCATTTCCATGCAGTTTTCTAATTTTGGGGGTTTATTGACATTTTTTGAATATTAATTTTTTTTAGTTTTATTTAAAAGTTTTTCTCTTAGTTTTTTCTTCTCTTTTTCTGTTTCTTGTCTTTTTTTTCTGTTGTTGCTGTTGTTTCTCTCTCTCTGTATCCTTATCTGCATGTTCCTCGACCCTCAAATTAGACTTCCAAGTTTGGGAAGAAACCGACTATCCACCAGATGACTAGACATCACTGCAGGGGCACAAGAAATATGGGGAAGAAGGAAAATGCCTCTTCTATAAGGGAAAAGCCATGGGGCAGTTCTAGTGCCTTTGCCTGGGGTTCCACTTGCTCTTCATATTCTCTGACCTAATAAAACTTGAAGTGGCTGTGAGAGGGGGGTGGGAAGTGGTGGGGAGAGGGGAAGAGAAAGAATCAAAGGGAAAAAGAAAGAAGCAGGGAACCAGCAGTTAGCGTAATGGCTATGTCGCTGGACTCCCACGTAGTCGACCGCGGTTCGCATCCCAGACCCGGTGGCTTAAAACTCAGGCCAGGTGCGTATGCGTGCGTGCCCAAGATCCCGAAAGGAGAATGGAGGAGAAGGGATTGCGGTGTGACCATCCCCCCGGGGGGTGATTTCTCGCTTTCTATCTCTATGTCTCTCTCTCTGTCTGTCTGGCGAGCGCACGCGCCCTATAGCAAAAACCTCTAAAAATTAAAAATAAAAAAAAAGAAAATGAAAAAGAAAAAGAAAGAAGCAAAACATTTCAGAAACACAAAGTGGAAAATCATCTGTTGGTGATAATATGAATGGTAATATCTTTGAGCAGTGTATTCTGGATGGGAAAATTCATTTTGTATGCTGTAATGATATACAGTGATTGTAAAATAAAAACAAAACCCTTGAAGTGGTTAGATTTAAGTATAATTATTTAGTAGGATAAATAAGAAAAATATACTCATTTTTAGTTATTTAATTTAATAAATATCCCTATCCTCTATAAAAGTATGTACAATTAGAAGAAAGAATAGAAACAGAAGATAAGAGGTAAAGATAAGAAGAGTGCAAATATGACAACTTAGCAGTCAGCATAATAGTCATGATTAATTTTTTTGAGAGAAATTTTTGCTATAGGGACCGTGCACTCGCCAGAGAGAGACAATCAGAGACAGAAAGTGAGAAATCACCCCCCCATACACCCCCCAGGGGAGATGTCATCCATGATCTCTTCTCCATTCCTTCTCAGTATTTTGGGCACACATACACATGCACCCAGGATGAGTTTTAAGCTGCTGGATCCAAGACTCAATCCATGGTTGACTATGTTCAGCAATATAACCATTATGCCATCTACTGGTTCTTTTTTATTTTTTTTGGAGAGGTTTTTGCTATAGGATGCGTGCACTCATCAGAAAAACAGAGAGAGACAGAGAGACAAAAAGTGAGAAATCACCCCCCAGGAGGGATGGTTACACCGCAATCCCTTCTCCTCCATTCTCCTCTCGGGATCTTGGGCACGCATGCACACGTGTCCGGCGTGAGTTTAAGCCCCTGAGTCCAGGACATGAACCGCAGTTGGCTACATGGGAGTCCAGCAACATAGTCATTACGCTAACTGCTGGTCCCACTTCTAGTTCTTTTTCAAACTAGATTATGATATCCTTGGCAACAAAATGCAGGATCAACCTCTTGATCACTTGTAGACTTTTTTTTGTTTGGCTGTGGACCAGCAACATATCATGTGGGACTTTGTTAAAAATGCAGATTCTTGGTACAGCCATAATGGAAAAAGTATGGAGTTTCCTCAACAATTAAAAAATAGAACTATTATATAGTCCGGTGATCTCACTATTGGATATATATCCAAAGGAAATGAAATCAGTGTGTGTAAGAGAGGTCTGCACTCTCACGTTCTTTGCAGCTTTATTCACAATCGCCAAGACATGGAGAACGTGTTCATTAAAAGATGAATAGAGACCAGTAAATGGTGTAATGGTTACATCATTGGACTCCCATGTTGTCGACCATGGTTTGAGCCTCAGACCCAGTGACTTAAAACTCACACCAGGCACATGTGCATACATGCCCAAAATCCCAAGAGGAGAAGGGATTGCAGCATGGTCATTCCCCCCTGGAGGGGGCGGTGACTTCTTGCTTTCTGTCTCTCTGTGTGTCTCTGGTGAGTGCACGTGCCCTATAGCAAAAATCTCTCTCTGGAAAAAGAAAAAGATGAATAAAGAAAATGTGGAAAGGAATACTATTTAGCCTTATAAAGAAGGACATTCTGTTATACAGATGAACCCAGAAAACATGATGTGAAGTGAAATAAAAGACTCAGAGAAACAAATATTGCATGATCTCTTATACATGGAATCTAAAAACGTTGCATTCACAGAAGTACAGAGCAGACTGGTGGTTACCAGGGGCTGAGGGTGTGGAGGCAGGCTGGGAAGATATTGGTCATAGGATACAAAATTTTAGTTAGGAGGACTATAGTCAAGAGCTCCACTGCATAACATGGTGACTATAGTTAATCACAAGGTATTGTATTATTGCAAATCGCTAAGAGAGTAAATATTAAGTATTCTCAACCCAACACAAAATGGTAAGTATGAGAGGTAATACATATGTTAAGGAGTGGAGTTCTATTGAGCCATTTCACGATGCATACATATTTCAAAATATCATGTCACAGATAATAAATATATACAATTTTGACAATAACAAAAAATAAATACAGGACCAGCATATGGTATAATGGCTACATTGCTTGAAACTCCCATACAGTTGACTGTGGTTCAAGTCCTAGACCTGGCAGCTTGAAAGTCACACTGAGTGCATGTTCATGTGTACCCAAAATCTTGGGAGGGGAATGGAGGAGGAGGAATTGCTGTGTGGTCATCCCTCCTGGGGGCTGATTTCTTGCTTTCTATCTCTCTGTCTCTTTTATTTTCTCCAGTGAGCATACGTGTCCTATAGCAGAAATATCTAAAAAAAAGAATGGGAAAAAAGCAAAACCTACAGGAAACAAGAAATGGAAAATTATTTGTTGGTGATAACATTTATGTTGATGTGTTTAATTGAGCCAATATACAGTATACTCTGGATGGAAAATCTCACTTTGTATGTTGTAATGATGTACATTGAGTGAATGTAAATAAATAAATTTAATATAAATAAATAAATAAATAAATAAATAAATAAAGGCTTAATTTGTGTCCTATCATATGGTCAAATCCATGTTGGACTTAAAAAAATGTATATTTTGTCATCTTAGGGTGGAAACTTCTATAGATATCTATCAAGTCCATCAATTTATAGTATCATTTAGGTCCTGTATCTCTGTATTTACTTCTTGTCTAGATCTTTCTAAAAAACATAATGGGGTTTTGAAATACCCAACAATTATAATGTTGTTTCCTATATCTCCTTTTAGCTCCAGATGCCTTTCCTTCACATATTTTGGTGCTTTTGTGTTGGTGCATGGATATTAATAAGCATTACATTCTCTTGCTGAATTAACCCACTTACTATTATATAATGCCCTTGTCTATTCCTACAGTCTTGAAGTCTATTTTGTCTGAAATCAATATCACAACTCCAATCCTTTTTTGATTTCCATTTGCATAAACTATCTTTTTCCAATCCTTTACTTTTATCCTCTGTATGTTTTTATCCATAAGTGCATTTCTTTGTAGGCAACAGAGGGTTTCTGGCTTTTTATCCAGCCAGCTCATCTGTTTATCTTAATTGGAGAATTTAATCCAACATCCAGTGTTATTATTGATGTTTCTGAACCTGATCCTATCATTATGTGAGTTGTTTTATTGGTTGTTTTTGTCCTCTTATAGCTGTTTGTCTGACTTTTTCCTTTTCCTGGTTAGCACTCCCTCTTGAAGAGCTGGTCTGGAGTTGGTAAATTCTTTCAGGTCTTGTTTATCAGAGAATATTTTAATCTTTTTTCCCATATGAAAGAAAATCTTGCCTGGTGTAATATTATTCTCTTTTTTTTGAGAGGTTTTCGCTATAGGGCACGTGCACTCGCCAGACAGACAGTGAGAGACATAGAGACAGAAAGCGAGAAATCACCTCCCAGGGGGGATGGTCACGCTGCAATCCCTTCTCCTCCATTCTCCTCTCGGAATCTTGGGCACGCATGCACATGCGCCAGGTGTGAGTTCTAAGCCACCGGGTCCGGGACGCAAACCACGGTCAACTACGTAGGAGTTCAGTGACATAGCCATTATGCTAACTGCTGGTTCCCACCTGGTGTAATATTCTTTGTTAAAATTGTTTTTCATTTAACACTTCGACTCTTTTTCCCATTCTTTTCTTACCTGTATTATTTCCAACAAGAGATCCTATGTTAGCGATGAGGTAAACTTTGTAATTAATTTCCCTTTTGTCAATATCTTATCTTTATTTTTTTTGCCATTTGGGCTATGGCATGTGTTGGAGAGGATCTTTGGGTTGATTATATTTGGGGTCCTATGTGATTTGTGAATCTGGATATTTAAATACCTTTTTAGGTTTGGAAAGTTTTCTTCTAGGATTTAATGGAATAGATTATCAATTACCTTATTGTTTCCTCCTCTTCTGGGTTACTAATTATCTGAATGTTGGGGTGCTTGATGGTATCCAGAATACCTCACATTCATTTTTCTTGATTGTTTTCTCGGTATTCTTAATACTTTTTCCTAGGTCAGAGTTTTTGACTTCTACATTCAAGATTCAATATCCTGCCTGATTTAATCTACTTTTAATACTTTTGAGGGAATTTTAAATTTTCTATTTCACATTCTTCATATCTAATAGTTCATCTGATTCTCTTTTAAGGTGTCTATTTTTCTTTTTCAAATGGTGAAAGAACTTCCTCAATCCTGGAGCATATTGTCTATATTCTCTTGCATCTCAGTTTGATCACTACAAATATTTTAAATACCTTATCCAACATGTCCATAACATCTATTGTGTTGTCTGTGGGTGATGTGGAATTGATGTTTTTTCTTGTGTGAGGAACATTTTGTTGGTTGCTCATATTTCTTATGCTTCTGCATTTGTTTTTAGTCATCTTGTCTATATATTCCTTCCTAACTTATTCAAGGTAACTTTGAGTGCTAAAAGGTGGGCAGGAACAGAAAATTAATGATCTCTCTTCTGGTCTGCCCCCTCTTGTTCATCAGCCCCAAGCACTGTTGTCACAGGTCCTGGGAGACACAATATCCTCCCTGTTTCTAAAAAGTGGTGAACCTCTACTGCTCTAATGAGCTTCACCTTGGGAGCAAAACAAAATTGTGTGGCACATAATGCAATCCTGGCACTTTTCAAAACATTAAAGTTCTGTGTACAAAGATGAGTGGGGCAGAATGAGCCACTGGTCCCAGCTATTAGGTCTGCAGTCACAGACTGGTGTCCCACAACACCACTAGTTTTAATGGTCTCTGAGGAAGTGGGGGATAACAAGTTCATCTTAGAGTACCGAGACAGAAACCTGAGGTCCAAAGGTGAGTGGGGGACAAAGACAGCCTGTATCCGGCAATGCTGCTAGATTGGACAATCTTCAGACGGGATGGGGAGAGGAATAAGTTTGTCTTAAAGTCGTAAGAGACAAATAAGAGGTCCAAAGGCGAGTAGGGGATGAATGACCCATGGATTCCAGCCATTAGGATCTTCAGCCACAGGCAGCCTGGTGTCTGTCAATGCTGCTAGCTTGAACAGTCTCTGGATGGAGTGGAGAGGGGTGTTAGTTTGTCTTAAAGTCACAAGATACAAATCTCAGTTGCAAGAAGAGTAGTGGGAGAATGAACCAGAGGTCCCATTTGTTAGTGTCTGCAACCATAGGCAGCCTGGTATCAGGCAATGCCACTAACTTGAACAGTCTCTAGATGCAATGGAGAGGGGCCTAAGTTCATTTTAAGAACTCAAGACACAAGCCTGAGGTCCAAAGCCATGTACAGGATGATAAGGCACATGTCCTGGCTGTTAGGGTCTGCAGGCACAGGCAGCCTGATATCCAGCAATGCTGTCATCTTGAAAAGTCTTGGATAGGGTGTGGAGAAGTGTAAGTTTATTTTAAAGTCCTGAGACACAAACCTGAATTACAAATATGAGTAGGGGATAGATGAGCCATGGTTCACTTGTTTGGCTCTACAGCCATCGGCAGTCTGGTGTCTGGTAATGCTGCTAGCTTGAAAGGTCTCTATATGTGTGTATAGGGGTGTATATTTATATTAAAGTCCTAAGAAACAAACCTGAGGTCCAAAGGTGAGTAGGGTGGTGATTAGCCACAGGTCTTGATCATTAGGGACTGCAGTCAAAGCTTACCTGGTGTCCAGCAATGCCACTAGCTTGAACAATCTCTGGATGGGGTGGGAAGAAGCATAAGTTGGCCTTAAAGTCCAAAGACACAATGTGAGTTCCAAAGGCAAGTAGGGTGGGAATAAACCATGGGTTCCGGACCCTAGGATTTTCAGCCACAGGCAGGCTGGTGTCTGGCAAGGCTGAAAACTTGAACGGTGTCCAGATGGGGTGGGAAGGGCCTAAATTTATCTTAAGGTCCCCAGATACAAATACAAAGTCCAAAAAAAGAGGGTGGATGAGCCATGGATCTTGGTGTTAGAACCTTCAATCACATGCAGTTCGGTGTCCATCTACATCATGAGCTTGAATGGTCTCCATATGGGCTGAGAAAGGGTTCATCTTAAATTCTCAAAACACAAACCTGAGGTCTAAAGGTGAATAGGGTGAGGATGAGCCATGGGTCCCAGCTTTAAGGTCTGCAGCCACAGGCTGCCTGATATTTGGAAATGCTGCAAGCTTGAATGGTCTTAAGATAGGATGTAGAGAGACATAAGTTTATCTTAAAGTCCCAAGACACAGACCTGAAGTCCAAAGTGAAGGGAGGGATAAGCCATGGTTCTCAGCCCTTAGGACCAGCAGCCACAGGCAGCTTGATGTCAGGCCACACTGCTAACTTTAATGGTCTTTGGATTGAGTGAAGAGAGGCCTAAATGTGTCTTAAAGTTCCAAGAGACAAACCTGAGGTCTAAAGGTGGGTAGGGTGTGGATAAGCCATGGGTCCAGGTCATTAGGGTTTGCAGCCACCGTCAGCCTGGTGTCGGGCAACACTGCTAGCTTGAAAAATATCTGGACCAGACAGAGTGGGAAGGGAGTAAGTTTCTCTTGAACTTCTAAGACACAAACCTGAGGTCCAAAGGCATGTAGAGGGTGATGAGCCACAGGCCTGGCTCTTAGGGTCTGCAGCCACAGGCAGTCTGGTGTCCAGCAAGACTGCTAGCTTGAACAGTCTTAGAATGGGGTGTGGAGAGGTATAAGTTAGTATTAAAGTACCAAGACAGAAAGCTGAGTTGCAAAAGCTAGTAGGGGATGGATGAGCCATGGATCCTGTCTGTTAGAGTCTGCAGCCAAAGGGACCTTGGTGTCTGGTTATGCTACTAGCTTGAAAGGTCTCTGGTTATTGTGGTCAGGAATGTAAGTTTGTATTAAAGCCCTAAGAGCAAACTGAAGGTCCAAAGGTGAGTAGGGTGAGTATTAGCCACAAGTATTGGCCTTTAGGGCCTGCAAACACAGACAACTTGGTTTCTGGCAATTCAGCTGGCTTGAATGATCTCTGGGTGGGGTGAGGAGAAGCATAAATTTATCTTAAAGTCCCAAGACACAATTTGAATTCCAAAGTTGAGTAAACTAGGGGATAAGCCACAGGTACTGATTGTTAGGGCCTGAAGCCACAGGCAGCCTGGTATCAAGCAACGTCACTAGCTTGTCACTAGCTTGAATGGTTTCCGAATGGTATGCATAGGGGTCTAAGTTTGTCTAAAGTCCCAAGAGACAAACTTGAGATCTAAAAGTAAGTAGGGTGGGGATGAGCCATGGATTCCAGCCACTAGGCTATTCAACCACAGGCAGCCTGGTGTCCAGCAATACTGCTAGGTGGAATAGTCTCCAAATGGTGTGGGGATGGGTGTCAGTTTATCTTAAAGTCTCAAGACATAAGCCTGTGGTCCAAAGATTAGTAGAGTATGGATGAGCCATGGGTCATGGCTCTTATGGTCTACAGTCATGCTGCTAGCTTGGATGGTCTTCTCATTGAGTAGGAAGGTGCATAAGTTCCTCTTAATGTCTTGGGACATGAACTAGAGGTCCAAAGGCATGTAGGAGACACAGGTCCTGGCTGTTAGGGTCTTCAGCCAGAGAAAGTGTAGCGTGCAGCAACACTGCTGCTTAAATGATCTCTGTATAAGTTGGGGAGGGGCTTAAGTTCATCTTAAAGTCCCAACACAAAAACCTGAGGTCCAAAGGCAAATAGGGTAAAGATGATCCATGGGTTTCTGCCATTATGGCCTGCAGTCACAGGCAGCCTGGTGTCTGGCAACACCACTACCTTAAACAGTCCTCTTAATTTTTTTTTTTTATCTTATTTTTGCAGGAAAGCCGCTTGAATTACCTGTATATTTTGGTTGTAAGTCCCTTCTCTGAGGGAGAATTTGCAAATATGTCTCTACTGCCAGAATTGTCTCTTTGCTCTAATTATTTCTTTTGCTTTGCAGAAAATTTTTATCTTTATGTAATTCCATTTGTCTATATTTTTTGTCTGTTGCCTATGATTTTGGAGGGTCTTATTTAAAATATCTTTGCCTACTTCAATGTCTCTAAAAATTTCTTTTGTGTTTTTCACCAGTAGTTTTATAGATTGAGGTCCTATATTTAGATATTTGATCAATTTTGAGTCAATTTTTATTAATGATGAGAAATAGAAGTCCAGATTCACATCTTGCAATTAGATTCCCAGTTCTACTAACATCATTTGCTGAAAAGATTTTCTTTTGCCCACTGGATTGAAGAACACTCTTTGTTGAAAATCAGTTGGTTATATCTATGGGGATTTATCTCAAAGGTCTATATTGTGTTCCATTGGTCTATATGCATATGTTTTGTGCTATTATCATGCTGTTGTTTTTAATCACAGCTTTGTAATTTATTTTGTGGTCAGATACTGAAATGTTTCCTACTTCACTTATCTTACACAGAATTGCAATAGTAATGTGAGTTATTTTATGGTTCTCCCAAAACTTAAGATAGTTTTTTTTTTCTACTTCTGTGAGAAACATCTCTGATAATTTAATCAAAATTACATTGAATTTTATTTGAAATATGAGTAACATTTCTACTTTGTTCTTCCAATCCAGGAACATAGGATGTCTTTTATTTTTTAGTGTCATTTTCTATTTCTTGTTTTAATTTTTTCATAGTTATTTTTTGTACATATCTTTTACTTCTTTGGTTAGGTTTATTTCTAGATTTTTTTTTGTGTGTGTGACTATTTCAAATGGAACTGCTTTCTTTAGTTTTACCTCAGTCTCCTTACTGTTAATATATAGAAATACTATAGATCTTTGTATGCCAATTTTGTGTCCTGCAATTTTACTGTTTTCATTAATCATTTTGGGAATTTTTTAGTAGATTCTTCTTAGTTTTTTCTATATATAATGTTACCATGTGCAAATAGAGATATTTTTACCTCTTTCTTCCCTTCCATTCCTTATTTGAAAGCTTTAAATTTTGTTCTCTTAGCTTACTGCACTGGCTAGGACTTTTGGTGCTATAAGAAGTGAAGAAAGTGGGTAACCTTTTTTGTTTCAGTTTTAGTGGAAAATCTGACAGATTATCCCATTCGGTGGGAAGTAAATTATTGTTTATTTATTTTTTGGAGAGGTTTCTGCTATACTGTGCATGCACTCACCTGACAGACAGAAACAAAGAGAAAGACAGTAAGAAATCACCCACCCCCCCCCACTCTTCCAGAGGAGATGTTCATTTCACAATCCCTTCTCCTCCATTCTCCTCTCAGAATCTTAGGTATGCATGCACACATGCCCAGTGTGAGTTTAAGCCACCAGTTCTGGGACTCAGATCGCAGTTGATTATGTGGGAGTCCAACAATGTAAGCATTATGCCATATGTTGGTCCTGTATTTTTTATTTTTACATTCAATCACTGTATGATTTCAGTATACCAAATAAGTTTTTCCATAAACATTATAAACAAATTAGTCTTCTTATTACACCCCTTAAATGTTTGATTCTTTTTCTTTTTGACTCTCTTACTCTCTCTCATTTCTCAAAATTGCTCCTCCACTATCTCAAGTATCAACAGTTTCTTTCCATAGCTTTTTAACTTTCAATCTTTCAGTTTCTGCCATAGATCCAATTGGTATAGTGAATTGGAACATAAGAAGCTTCTCTTTTATATTCTGGCTTCTTTAGTTTAGCAGAAAATCTTCTATATTTTTCCACATCATATAAAATGGCATGGTATCATTGTGTTTTATGCCTGAGTACTATTGTGTAGTGTTTATGTGTCACATTATTCAATCTATTTGTCTGTTGCTGGATATTTGCACTGTTTTTATGTCTTAGGAATTGTGAAAAGTGCTGCAATAAACATAAACATAAATATACCAGTGTTTTTCTAACTGAGTGTATTCTTCTCCTTTAGGTAGATACCCAGGAATGCAAGTGCTGAATCATAGGGTAGTTCTACTTGTAGATGTTTGAGGGCTCTCCATATCGTTCTTCATATGGCTATAATAATTTACTCTCCAAGGAATGGTGTAGGACAGTTCTCTTTTCTCCACAGCTTTGCCAGCACTTATCTTTTTTGTTTGTTTCTTTTTGGAGAGGTTTTCCCGCTATAGGGCATGTGTGCTCGCCGGAATGACAGAGAGAGACAGAGAGACAGAAAGCGAGAACTCACCTTCCAGAGGGGATGGCCATGCCACAATCACTTCTCCTACATTCTCCTCTTGGGATCTTTGGCACACACACACACACACACACACACTGTGATTTTAAGCCACTGGGTCTGGGATTTGAACCATGATTGACTACACAGGAGTCCAGCGACATAGCCAATACGCTAACTGCTGCTCCCACAGCACTTATCATTTTTAATTGTTTTAAATTTTAGTCATTTTGACTGTGGTTACATGGTAGCTCATTGTGGTTTTGATTTGTATCTACATTATGTTAAGATATATTGAGAACTTTTTCATAAGATTTTATTTTTATTGCTCATTATTTTAATTAATTTATTTTACACTCATTGACTGTACATCATCAAAGCATATAAAATGCTATTTCCCACCCAGAATGCTTGGTACATTGGCTTAATCAAGGATATTATTATACATGTTATTGTCAACAAATACTTTTTAATTTCTTGTTTCTTTTATGTTTCTGCTTTTTAAATTTCCCCTTGATTTCCTACTTCTCATCCTCTGCCATTTCCCACCTTTCTCTAACACTGTATCTTGTGTCTTCAGTTGCTTTTCATGCCTTTTTGCCCGTATTACATTGATTCACAAAATATCTTAATTAATTTAAATACTTTCAATAGCAGTTTCAGATGATATATACATATCTGTGAAAACATGCTGACTTCATGTGTAAAATTCAGTGACAGAATGAAAATACTATAAAGTAGTACCTAGGTGAGGCAATATAATTTGCTGAAGCCACTAGATAGATAATAATAAATATATTCCTCTTTTCACAAAAGCAGTTTAACTTTAATAGATCAAAAAATTTAAAAGTCAAGAGAACTTTACTTAAGACTTAAAAATAGGAAACATGTTAAGATTCTGTTCAAATAGTAGAAGACAAAAATCCTTAAATCTGGAAAACACAGCGTAGAAAAATATCAGTAATATTTTAGTAAAAAGTCATAAAATTCTCTTTCATGAGTTCAGTATCATGTAATCTCTCTTCTGTTGCAGTC
This sequence comes from Tupaia belangeri chinensis, assembly GCF_000334495.1. Classification (NCBI taxonomy): domain Eukaryota; kingdom Metazoa; phylum Chordata; class Mammalia; order Scandentia; family Tupaiidae; genus Tupaia; species Tupaia belangeri. The sequence continues at coordinate 134,675 of NW_006201681.1, read as the reverse complement.
TGAACTTTCCATTTAAATTCTGGAAGTTAACATTCAACATTGGATTTGTCTCTATCATTAAGTTGGTTATTTTCTTGATTGTTTTGGGACTCTTATTTCTCTGTGTCTGATTAGTTTCTCTGGTATAGTACTCCATTCCGAACTTCTTTTTTTATTTTTATTTTTTAAATTTATTTTTATTTTTTAAACATTAATATGCTATACATCATTATGGTATACAAAATGAATTTTTCATCCAAAATACACTGTCTGTTGGCTCAATCAAGCACATCAACATATGTACATACAAATAATTTTCCATTCCTTATGTCTTGTATTTTTTTTTTTTTTTTTTGCCATCCTTGATCCCCTATCCCTAACCCTCTGCCCTGTCCAATCCTCCTCCCATTGTCTCTGGTATCCATGATTGCTTTCTATGCCTATCCCCCCCCCCCATTTAATTGATTTGCTAATGAACTTAATTTGTCTAAATATTTGCAATAGCAAGCACAGCTGATATATACATACACAAGAACCCATGTCTGACTTTAGACATAAACCTCAGTGAGTAGAATGAACATACTATAAAATAGTACCTAGCTGGGGCTATATAGCTTACTGTGGTCATCAAATACA
>NW_006201681.1:131577-132447 GCF_000334495.1 Tupaia belangeri chinensis | reverse complement strand
CACAAAAAAAACAAAAAAAAAAAAAAAAAAAAAAAAAAGACAGAGGAAAAAAAGAGAAAAACTTTTCAATAAATCTAAAAAAAAATTAATATTCAAAAAATTTCAATGAAACCAAAAAATTAGAAAACCACACGGTGTGCTGGGCTAGAATGCAGAAGCCATAGAGCTGTCTGTCTCTTGAAGAAGGTCTGTTCTGGGAGGAGGAGAGTGGATTATTAACAAGATAAAGGCCTAGGAGGGTCCAAAGGGCCCTGTAAAATGCCTCACCTTAAAAAATTTTATAAAGCAAAAATTAAAAAAAAGACAGAGACAGAGAGAGAGAGGACAGAGACAGAGGTAGAGAGAAACAAAGACTGATACAGAGACAGGAGACTTGAAAGGGGTCTTCCTACCACATGAGTTTTGTATGCTGGAGGCTTAGTTATCAGTGGGACATCTTTCTTTCTCCCAAAATGGCTAGATCACAGGAGCCATGGAACTGTCTCCATTCAGAACTTCTTAGAGAACTGGTTGATAAATTCTTTGAGGTTTTGTTTATCTAAGAATGTTTTTATTTTTGTTTTTATTTTTTGCATATGAAGGATAATATTGTCAGGTATGGTATTCTTTATTAAAATTACTTTTCACTTACATTTTAAATATATTTTCTGATTTTTTCCTTGATAACAATGTTTCTGATGAAGGTCCTGCTGTTAACCTGATGGGATATCCTTTGCAAATAACTTGACATTTCTCTCTGACTAATTTTGGTGTCTTGTCTCTTCTGCTATTTTGGTCAATCTGGTTATGATGTGCCTTGTAGATCTTCTTATTTTTTGTTTGTTTTTGAGAGGTTTTTGCTATAGGGCGCATGTGCTCTACAGAGAGACA
>NW_006201681.1:128313-131531 GCF_000334495.1 Tupaia belangeri chinensis | reverse complement strand
CTTCTCCTTCATTCACCTCTCAGGATCTTGGGCAAAAAACACACATGTGGCCTGCATGAGTTTTAAGCTACCAGGTCTGGGACGCGAACCATGGTAGACTATGTGGGAGTCCAATGACATAGCCATTGCGCTAACTGCTGTTCCCTGCCTTGGAGATCTTCTTGGGTAGATTCAATTTGAGGTCCTTTGTATTTCTTGGGTCTGAATGTTTGAATGCTTCTCTAGATTTGGAAAGTTTTATTTAGCATTTGATTTAGTAGATTATTAATGCCTTTATTAGTTTCTTCACCTTTTTGGAAACCAATGTTTTAATGTCTAATGATATCTAATAGTTCTCGTATATTAGTATAATTTTGGGGGTTATTTTTTCAATCATTGTGATAAATTTTTCTAGGCCAAATATTCTGTCTTCTGCTTCTGAGATTGGATCTTCTGCATGATCTAATCTGCCTTTAATACTTTCAAGGGAAGTTTTGATTTTCTGTATTACAGTAGTCTTCATCTCTAATAGTTCTATTTAATTATTTTTTATAGTGTGTATTTCCTTTTTCAGATAGTACAAGAACTTCCTCACCTTCTTTAACTTTTGTCTTTTTCTGCATCTTTTGGAGTTTATTTTATCTTTTCACTTGCATCTCTGTTCGCTGTTACTATGAATATTCTAAATTCTTTACCTGACATTTTCACAAGTTACATTGTATTGTCTGTGGATGATGAGAAGTTGTTATTTTTCCCTTGGAAGAGATTTTTCTTGGTTTTCCATATTACTTATGACTCTTCTGTGGGTGTCCAGTGATTTGATGGATTATACATTTATTCTTAACTTTTTGAAGTTTAGTCTGAGTGTTCAGAGGCATGCATGAAGTGATCTGCAATTTCTCTGCATTTCCACTTTTCTCCTTTTATGCAGCAGATGGAAACTGAGGATTATTATAACCCAAGTAGCATTCAGATGGTTGACTACTGTACATCTAGACCTTTCTGAACACTCAGTGTGTGGAAATTGAGAAGTAAAGTGATAAAGGAAAACAAGAAAGAAAAAAGAAAAAAATATTTAAAAATGTTAAGCAAAAAATTAAAACATGCCATGTGAAAGTGAAGAATACATCTCAAATGAAGATGGCTTCTTGAAGGGCATAAGCTATGCCTGTTCTAAATGGGAAAGGAGAAAGGTGAAAATTATCAAAATAAAGGAGAATCAGAGAGCTAAAAATGCTTTTTATTAAAAAGAAAAAAATAATTTAAAAAACTTAAAGGGCGAGTAAGAGAGAGAATACAGAAGGGGCCCTACCACTCTAGATTGGGTGAAGTCTGAGCAGAACATCTTCAGTTGTTCTCCCTCCTGAAAGATAATGCTTACAGCTCAAATGCAGATGGCTTCAAAGAGTGCCTAAACATTGCCTCTTGACTCTAGGTTGGGGTTTTGAGAGTGAAATCTAAGCAGAAAATCTTCAGTTGTCCTTGTCTCCAAAAGGGATTGCTCACAGTTCAAATGCCTCTTATGCTTTTTTTAGAGAGAGATTTTTGATACAAATGTATGTGCTCACCAAAGAGTCAGAGACAGAAAGCAAGAAATCCTGGCAGGGATTGCCATGCCATAATCCCTTCTCCATTCTCAACTCTACCTATATCTGTTCATCGTTCCTGTTTAGAAATCTTGTACATTTTTGTTGTACAACATTAATGTGTCTTGCCACTTTTCTGTATTCATTCAACACTTCCAGGAGGTTTTTGTTTCCATGTGTGTACTCTGCTGGATTTTCTATGTGTATAATCAGATCATCTGTAAAACAGATCATTTCACTTTTTCTCTCCCTATTTGAATGTCTTTTATTTTATTCTCTTATTTTATTGCATTGGCTAGAACTTCAGTACTACATAGAAAAGGAATGAAGACAGTGAGTGGCTTTGTCATGGATTTCTCATATATGTCTCTCATTGTGTTAAGGAATGAAACGTTTATGCCAATTTTGCTGACTCTCAATATGAAGTGTTGTTATATTTTATAATTATTCTGTTGACGTGCTTATATAGTTTTAAATCTTATTTCTGTTAATATGATGTATTAAATTTATTGTTTAGGCTATTTTGAACAACTTTTGTTTCCTTGCAATGAAGTCTACCAAGCCATGGTATATAATCATTTTTATTGTGTCATTCAATATAAATTTCTAGGAGATTACTGGGAATATTTTTTCTTTTCTTTTTTCTTTTTGACATTTTACTATTAACATCAAAATTATTTTAAAATACAATTGCTTCTCATGGGATAAAAACTTTGATGACTCAATTATTATTTATTATATAGGGGAGTTTTTGTTCTTTATTTTTTTCAATTTGTTTTATTCATTCAATTACATGTTACTTAGCTTGCAAAATAAATATTCCAACATATGTACAATTCTCACCAGTCTTATATAAGTATAAAGTTCTCTTTAATAATAATGACCCAATTCTTTGTCTCATAAATGACTTGTCTCTTTATTTTCCTCCCTAATGTCCTTCCTCTTACTCTACTGCTTCACCCATCCTCTTCCTAACCTGTATTTGGTATTCAGGAACATTTACTGTTTCTATATTCTTTAGTCATTGTTTCAGCTGTCGAATACAGTCAGTATATATTAAGTGGAAACATATAATATCTCTCCTTCATAACTTGACTTGTGTCTGCGTCCGCCCCAGGGCTTGGGTCTGGCTGAATCATAATCAGAGGGCTGCTGGTGAGGAAGAGAAAGAAGACAAGAAAGAGAAAGTCCTCCATCTTGCCAGGACCTGGAAACTGGAAAGAATGAGACAAAGGGATAGAGTAGAAACGGACACAGGCAGCCTGAGCCTAGGTAGCCTAAGCAACTTGTGCTGCCCAGACAAACTGGACGTCTTCATTTATAGTACAAGGAGACGTTACACATGTACGTTTCATGACACTTCATGGATTAGTTGCCAGGTTACAGACAATAAGAAGCCATTAACAAATCCATAAGGGATTAGACACACCCAAGGCAAGGTGTATCCTTTGGTGGTAATCCCATCTAGAGTAAATCTCATCTTCCTTTCTAATGCAGAGAACTAGCTGTTAGGTGTGGGGAAGGAGCTAAAGAACTTCTCTATAAGGAGTGTGCCACCACACCCAGAGAAGTCTAAAGAACCTTTCAGATGCAGAGCAGGGATTGGATTTTACTATTTGGGGTCAAGATGTTTCTTGAAGTCCATCAGATGTG
>NW_006201681.1:121496-128101 GCF_000334495.1 Tupaia belangeri chinensis | reverse complement strand
TTTTTTTTTTTTTTTTTTTTTAATTTAGTATCCCATAGTGTATATGTGCCACACTTTTTCAATCCATTCAATTGTTCATGGGCATTTGGGTGTTTCCATGTCTTAGTAATTGTGAATAATGCCACAATAAACATTGATCTGAAGCACTTTTCCAACTAAGGATTCTTTTTTACTTTGAGTAGATACCAAAGATTGAGATTGCTGGATCATATGGTAGTTCTATTTGAAAGTCTTTGAGCAATCTCAAAATTGTTCGCCACAGTGGCTGGGCCAATTTACATTTATACTAGCAGTGTAGGAGAGGTCCCTTTTAACCACACCCCTGCCAGCACTTACCATTGTCTTTTACTCTGTTATTCTTACTGTAGTTAGGTGGTATCTCATTGAGGTTTTGATCTGCATCTCTCTTACAATGAGAAATGTTAAACATTTTTTTTCATATGCCTTTTAGCTACTTATATGTCTTCCTTCGAGAGTGATTTTTTTAAACTCATTCTACTAACTACTAATAGAGTTGATACTCTTTTTTGGGGGAAAGCTGATTGAATTTCTTTTGTATTACGGTTATAAGGCACTTCTCTAATGCATACTTACAAAAAATATTTTCCCATTCTGAGGGTTGTCAATTCAAACTAATTACTGTGTCTTTTTCCATGCAGAAAATTATTATCTGATCTTATCTTATTTGTCTATTTTAGGGTTTATTGACTGTGCTTTGGGGGTCTTATTTAAAAAGTCTTTGCCTACCCCAGTGTCTCCAAGTTTCTTTCAGGAAAATTTTTCCAGGGTTTTCCAGCAGCAGTTTTATAGTTTGAAGTCTTAGGTTTAGATCTTTGATTAATTTTAAGTCAATTTTTGTCACTGGTAAGAGGTAGGGGTTCAGATTTATCTTTCTGCAGTGGATATCTAGTATTCCCAGCATCATTTGCTAAAATTTTTCTCCTTTTCTCACTGGATAGGCAGGTACCCTTTGTCAAAATCAGTTGGTAGTATGTTTGAAAGTTTATTTTTGGGGACTCTATTCTGTTCCATTGGTCGACTTGTCTGTTTCTGTGCTGATACCATGCTGTTCTGATGACCACAGTTTTGTAGTATATTTTGTGATTAGGGTGTGAGATGCCACCCTCTCCATTCTTCTTGTACAGCAGTGCTTTGGCAATATGAGATATTTTATGATTCCAGACAAAGTGATTCTTTTTTTCTAGGTTTGTGAAGAATATCTCTGGCCCTTTAGGATTGCGTTAAATATGTGGATTGATTTAGATAGAATTTCCCTTTTTATTATATTAGTTCTTGCAATATAGGATGTCCTTCCCCCTTTTTGTATCATTTTCAACTTTATTTTTTAGCTTCTCTTAGTTTTACTTTTAAGAGATTTAATTTCTCTAGTGTTAAAAAAATGAGACCTCATGGTGGAGTCTCCTTAAGGTGGAGGAAGTCTTGTTTCATGGGTTATGCCAGGCAGAGAGGTAGACAACTTCGTGAGAACAATTTGTGGTCTCATCAAGTCTCCAGGAACACAACTAAATGCCTTAAGTCAGGAACATCCTGGCCCTTTAAGTGCATTTACAAGGGGGACTGGGATCCTGGCCAGATCCTATCTCTCCATTAAAAATCCTACAGCTGTGCTGCTTTGACTCCAGACAAACAACACAGAACAGTATAAATAAAAACCCAGATTCATAAGATATGAGCTCGAAAGAATCCTTGCACTGAACTTGCATTTGCCCGTGATGTTACTCCTGGTGCTGCAGTGGTGAGTTTTTTCAGTGAGGAGCCACAGTTTGTATAAATAAACTTTTTCTTTACTTTCACTTACCCTACTACAGTGTTGTTATTGAGTATTTATCAGGCTCTTTCAACTAAGCTGTGCACCCATATGAGAAACTTTCAGTTTCTTACACAATTGGCATAGTCGGCAGGATACTCACTTGAGAGTGGGACCATGGCTCTTTTCCGCAAAAAAGATTCTGCTTGCCTGGCTTGTGTTGTTCCCAGATGGGAAAATACCCAGTTATGTTCTTTGTCTTGAGAATGGGCTATTGGAATGAGATTGGGAGACAACTGGGACAGTAAACTCTGTACTGCTGATCAGCCTCAAGTGCTTGAAACTTTAAAGACTGTTCCTGTAGAAAAGGGGAAGGAGTTCCAATGTGTGGCTCACCGCAGGTTGATTCTTCTTTTTGCTTAATGTAAGATGTGTTGCTGTGTGCATGACTTGGCACAGGAAAAATTGGTCCTTGAGAAGGAAATGACTCATGGGAAGCTGGCTATGCTGCAGTGCCAAAAATTTATTTTGGGGTATCAGGCTTGGCTATATCAAAACGTGGCAAAGAAAGCAGTAGTACTCTGTGCTAAATATAAATATTGTAAAAGGAAAGGGAGAATGAATCTACAAAAGATACAAACTGTTATTGCAACTGCTAAGGCCAACTGGGACCCCGACACATGTGATGGGGATATCTGGGATGGAACAGATAATGATGTAGATTGGGAGCAACTATAAAGAGCTGCTGGTTAGGCTGAACAAAGAAAATATCCTCTTACTGTTCAGGCAAAACCATTGTCACACCGCCATGAAACAAAGCACCCTGATGGGTGACTAATATTGTTGTACAGTAAGACTACACTCAACAAGAAATCAATGACATTCTAGGTGTTTCAGTCAGCAAAGTGGTGAGAATTTATTAGGTTGAATGATATATATATAGCTGATGCTGGAGCTGGAGGTTATTAATATTTATTAAGAATATGCTTATAAATTTTTGACTATCTCCTCCAGTCCCTTTATTCAAACAGCTATTAGAGATCATCAACATGCTGAGGCTGTTGAAGTTAGGACCACTTTGTTGGCTTTAGCCACCTGAGGGTGTGTGGGACAATACCCCCAAGAGTCCTCATGGCCCCTTGATATAAAGATCTGATATACTTTAAAGGATATTTTCCATAGTTTGAAGTGAGAAGCCATGAAACTGGCTATTGCTATGGGGCAGGTAGACACATATTTGGCAGGAGCTTTAGCAGCTCCCATGAGAAATATCATTATTCAAACTGCTCCCCCACCTACAAACACTTGATGATGACTTTTCTTTTAGCAGAGACTAGAAATCCAGTGGAATCTGTAATGGAAAAAAATGGCTAAATTAGATATGGGAGAATGTTCTCCTCACCAGCGAAATTCCAGAAATAATTCCATTGGGACTGGTCCTGGGAAATCAGGAAATGGAGGGGATAGAATTTCCTGAAAATAAATGTTTCAGGACTTTTGAAAGTCAGAGTGAAACTTGATAAATTAGATGGTATACAAATCAAAGAGATATGGTAAATGTATAAAGAAAAGGTGAAAAAGGCACATTGAACTGAGATCAAAGATGAGGAAGAAACAAAAGCAGAGGCAAGGGAGGCTACCAACCCATTTTTGGGAAAGTCTACTTTGTATCTGTTCTCTGATGTGGTTAATTTCATATAGGATAAGGGCCAAACTTCAGTGTCTCTTTCCTAACAAAATTATAGACCTGATGTGCCTTTAATTATTTATTGGAAAAATGGATCTACCACTTTAGCTAATGCTTTGGTGGATACTGGAGCAGAGGCCTCTTTCATTTATGGTAATCCTCATAAATTTGTAGGGACTCCTTTTACTATTTCTGGCCTGGGTGGAAATGAAATTGCAGCTAAACAAACTAACATGATGTTGAAAATTTGAAACTTACCCAAAAGGATATACTCTGTGGAATTGTACCTCTTCCAGAGTATTTAATTGGAATTGATATTTTACGAGGCTTCACCCTAACTCTTCCTGAGGTAACTTATTTCTTTGCTATTTGATCAATCACTTTGAAATTTTGTCTTGCGATCATTGGAAAATTAAAAATGCATCATCTCCTCTTACCCACTTCCACCAAAACCATTTCTTGCAAACAATATTGCATCCCTGGGGATATGATGAAATTGCCACTACTATTGAAGAACACATTCAAGCTGGTATGATGGATCCCATTACTACTCAATGGAATAATTCAATCTGGCCTGTTTGGAAATAGACGGAACCTGGTGCATGACAGTGGATTACTGAGAACTGAATAAAGTAACCCCTCTGCTTATCGCCAGTGAGCCTGATACCATTACTCTGATTGAAAAAATACAAAAGCACCCTGGTACCTTATATGCTGTGATAGATTTGGCCAATGTGTTCTTTATAACACTCATTCATGCAAGTCAGTGGGAGTACCTTGGCTTTACTTGGTGGGGAGGCAGTATACCTTTACTTAACTCCCCCAAGTGTACAAGCACAGTCCAAGTCTATGTAACAGAATTGTGGCTAAGCATTTAGATCTTTTCTCCATTCCTTCCAAAGTTCAGATTACTCATTATATTGATGATATTCTAATCCAAGGCCATTCTAAAAATCATTGCAGATTATTTTGGATGATTTGATGGAACACATTAGAATCCATGTATGGGAAATAAATCCTGATAAAATACAAGAACCTGATTCCCAAGTGATGTTTTTAGGGATACATTGGAATGATGGTAAGCGTGGAGAGCTGCCCAAAGCAAAGAATAAGATCTTACAATTTCCTCCACCAGCCAGAAAGAAAGAAGTTCAAAAATTTATTGGATTGTTTATTTGCAAAATCACATTCCTCATCTTGGGCAGATACTTAGTCCTTTATATAAAATAACCTGGAAGAAGTAACTTTTTAAATGAACTCTCAAAGCTTCACAGGCCTTTGAAGCAGCTAAAGTAGCTATACAAGGATCTATAAACCGGTGGCCAGTACAGGACAGTTCAGTTGAACAGGTGGTCAGTGTAGATGATAATCATGCTAACTGGAGCCTAAGGCAGCTTCAAAAGTGACAGTGAGTCCCTTTGGGATTCTGGTTTCACAAACTGCCTGAAACTGGGTTGTCATACACACATTTGACACAGTTATTAGCCACTTACTGGGCTTTTGTTGACACTGAACATTTAACTTTAAATCACAGAGTAATTCTTAAGCCCTATATCCCCATTATGACCTGAATATTAAGTGATTCCAGTTACCATAAAATTGAACATGCAAGAAGCTAGCATCATCAAATGGAAATGGTACATTCAAAATAGGGCCAAAGCTGGTTCAAATGGACTTCACAATTTACATGAGTTAGTGATCTCCTTTCCTACAAGAGGTGACTATACCTTAAATATCCAGCCACTTAAGGAATCCCCCATAAAGGTGGGACAGGGATATAATCAGCTAACTCTAGAACAAAAACAATATGCCTAGTTCACTTATGGATCTGCTAAATATATTGGAACATAGTGTTATTGAAAAGCCACAGCTTTTAATCCATGTACAAAGCATTCTTTAATTAAGCAAGGAAAGCACTCCCATCTTTCAACCCCTGGGCCAGGAGCTGTGAGGGAGAACTGCCACCTGAAACTCCAGTCCCAGGACCACCAAGCCAGAAACCCCTCTGTCAGCCAGGAAGGCCATTAGACCTACAGAAACCTCACTCCTATCTTTTGACCCCTGGGCCAGAAGCTGCAAGGGAGAATTGCCCCCTGAAACTCCAGTCCCAGTACCCTCAAGCCAGCAACCCCTCTGTCAGCCAGGTACACTTTTTTTTTCCTCCTTCTCCTCTTCTTTCATTTGTAAATTTCTCCTCACTATCACATAGGAAGGCCATTAGACCTATAGACACCCCACTCTCATCTTTTGAGCCTTTCTTTATTTCTTTTTTTTTCTTCTTATTTTCCTCCCACTTATTTGGTCCTTACTCCCTTTATCTACACTATCCCTGGTAGTTTTTGTAGGCCTTTTCACTGAACTACCTGTGAAGAAGGAGATATTTTTCTTTGTACAGCTGAAGTGTATATTTTTCCTTTGATCACATTGACAAAAGCAAATAGAAGAGAGATTTTGGCAGTCTTCATTCCAACACCAAAAGTAAACACTCTTGCTCCTATTCGAGGAAATGTTCTCTTAAAAGGAATTTCAAAGGGAAAGCATCTCCCAATGGTTAGAAGGAGAAGAACCTCAGGTCTGAATAAAGCAGGAAATATGTCTCTGACAAAAGAACACAGTAACTCCCTTCATTTTCTTGCAAAAATAGAAGATGTTACAAAAATGTCCGAGATAGAATTTAGAATATTCATGTTGAACAAATACTATGAGCTGGAACAGAAAAGAGATAATGAACTACAGGAGATGAGAAAGTCCTTCCACGATATGAAGGAAGAAATGGACAAGCTAAGAAAAAATAAGATGGATCTATTAGAGGTGAAGTCTGTAATACAAGAAATCAAAAACTCTCTCGAAAGTATTAAAAGTTGATTAGACCATGCTGAAAATAGAATCTCTGATGTAGAAGATAAAACTTCTGACCTAGAGAAAACCACAAAAAGAAAATAACAAAAAATATCAGTATAACATACGAGAAATACTAGATTCCAGTAGATACCCTAACATCCAAATAATTTGTATCCCAGAAGATGAAGAAACTAATAAGGGCATGGAAAACCTATTCCATGAGATCTTGGAAGAAAATTTCCCAAGTCTAGAGAGGCACTCAAGCATCCAGACCCAAGAAATACAAAGGACCCCAAATAGAATCAACCC
>NW_006201681.1:118536-120217 GCF_000334495.1 Tupaia belangeri chinensis | reverse complement strand
AATATCCCTTCATGATCAAGACTCTCATCAAATTTGGCATAGAAGAGTCATTTCTCAACATAATAAAAGCTATCTATGAAAAACCCATAGCGAACATCATCCTCAATGGAGAAAAGCTGAAAGCTTTTCCACTAAAAATGGGTACAAGACAAGGATGTCCACTTTCTCCACTCCTCTTCAACATAGTACTGGAAGTTCTGGCCATTGCAATCAGAAAATAGGAAAAAATAAAAGGCATTCAAATAGGAAAAGAAGAGGTGAAACTCTCTCTACTTGCTGGTGACATGATTATATACATTGGAGATCCAATAGATTCCATAAAAAAATTTCAGGAAGTGTCCCAACCCACAGGATGATCGGGAAGGGTGCCTGAGTGAGAGAGCGGAGGTCTGGAACCGGCGCAGTGTCACAGCATGGGAGTGACACAGTGCCACAGCTCAAGATGGTATGCAGTCGCTCGTTTATTGAGGGCCAGAGAACATTCTTATATACACAGGGTAGGAAGAGGGGGCGGGAATTGTCACGGACCTGGCTGAGGACCTGCCTGAATGAGGAAGTCTCAGCATAAATTGTCTACTCCTGGAACAAGGATACTTGAAGGTCCTTGTATGAAGGTCATGTCAGCCATTTTGGTGCATGTGGCTCCCCACATGTCCCCCTTCTCTGTTTTATAGACTGGGAACCAGGGGGAGCTGTGCTTGTCTTAGGTTGGAGTCTTATTAGCCGAATATCCTCGGTTACCCTTCATAGGAACAACCCATAGCAAGGATGGGCATCCTGTCTTAGATGGAGGAAGTGGCAAAAGGTCGACTCTTACTCTCTTACCCGTCATTGGCTAACCAGCTCAGCACCTCAGGTCAGATTATGATGTTGATCAACATCATGCATCTCCAGTCTAGCGTAATGGACCTGAATAGGCCAAGAAAATAGGGAGGTAACTTGTTGACTGATAAACATTTTTAGTTTTTGGAAAATGACTGGTCCCAGGGAGCAGACAATCAGTAGCCTGAGAATTGGTCCAATTAAAGGAAACAAAAAGGGCAAGAGTCCATTCCAGACAGTTAGAAGGGAGTTATAAGCTAGTTGTCATCTGCGGTACCTTAGGGCTTCTTGGAGGTCATAGATCTTATTGCGGACAATGCCAGACTTGTTGGTGTAAAAGCAGCATCATTCCTGCAAAGCAAGACAAAGACCTCCCTGCTCTGCAAGTAAGAGGTCCAAACCCCTGCAATTTTGTAGAACCACATCTGCTAGGGAATCTAGCTGATCCTGGATGAGGGAGATAGTGGATGCAAGCTGCTGGACATCAGAGATCAATCCTTCTGTGACCTGTTTAAGTTGAAGGGAATAACCCAGGCCTGTGGAGCCTGCAGTGGCAGCTACAGTGAATCCCAAGGTGACAAAGCTGGGGATAAGTTGGACAGCTCACTTGGATCTTCCTGCAATAAAATCAAGGGATGGAATGGGGACAGGTTCATTTCCATTAATAACCTCAGTTTCTGGGAGAAGAGTAGCAAGAGAGCAGAACCAGTCTAAGAAGGGGAAAGAGCGGTATAAGCCATATTATTCTGCTGAGGCTGGGCAAGCTGAAAGCAACTTAGGTGGATGAATAGAAGGTGCAGTGGTTAAAATTGAATTATTATATTCTGTAAGAGAAAGAAAAGTTAGGGTCCAAGCATCA
>NW_006201681.1:113249-113789 GCF_000334495.1 Tupaia belangeri chinensis | reverse complement strand
AGGGTTAGGGTTAGGGTTACGGGAACCTTTTCTGGGCCAAAGGTGGAGTAATAATCTTTTAAGAGTGTCACCTACCCTTTTCCACCTTTTGTCGTCAATGGTTCCTTCTTAAGGGAACCATGGACAAGCCTCCTTCAGGAAATCAAAAAAGGTGAGCAGTTGTTTAACTTTCACTTTCGCTCCTCTAGTCTTAAGGGCTTCTTTAACCAACAAACAATTCATGCTGGCTGAGCTCTTGCCCATTATAGTCTAGCTATAACCCAAATATCTATCGTGAGTGAATACTCACCGGGACGTCCTCTTCTGCATCCCCTGAAGTTATGCCATGGACTTCTGACTTGCTCCTCTCTGGGGGCCTCTTATTCCTCTTTGGAATCTTCAGGAACCTGTTGCTGCTTCTCAAACTCAGGTCCCTGTCCGGGCGCCAGAATGTCCCTACCCGTGGGATGATCGAGCAGGGTGCCTGAGTGAGAGAGCGGAGGTCTGGAACCAGCGCAACATCACAACATGGGAGCGACACAGTGTCACAGCTCAAGATGG
>NW_006201681.1:102600-109346 GCF_000334495.1 Tupaia belangeri chinensis | reverse complement strand
AAAAAACAACCCTGGCTTTTCACAGGAAGTGGATGAATATGGAAGACTTACTGCTGCGTGAAGCAAGCCATGCTATGAAGGAGAGGCATTGTATGTCCCCACTTAATATATACCAAGTATCTGCACTCTATGACTGAAACTAATTGTCTAAAGGATATAGAAACGCAGTATATAGACGTAAATACCAGAGATACTGTGTGTGAAAGATGAGGGTCTGAGGAAGGTTATTTCGGGGAGAGACAGAGGAAAAGCATTAATGGCACAAACAGGTGTGCTATTATCTGTTGAAGATATTTCATGGTTTTATCAACAGTTCTGGGTAGAGGTGTTCATCTGCTGAAATATCCATTTTGTAAGATAAATAATAATGTGATTGAATGTATGGAAGAAAATAAAATGAAAAACTAGAAAAAAAAAATAAGACATCTCAAGGCACCTGGCGAGCAAGGGGGGATGCTGCGCCCATTGCTTCCCTTCCAAAACCCCAGTTCAGGACGCACCCAGACACTTAGGCAGGTAGAAAGTTCCTCTATTTTTTTTTCTTCTTTACGGTCCCTCATTCTTTTGAAAATTGCTCCCTGTCTGTCACACCACAGCTTGCACCTTTGGCAGCAGCTGCCTGGCACATCTCAAAGCACCTGGCGAGCAAGGGGCACGCTGCACCCAGTGCTTCCCTTCCAGACCCCCAGTTCAGGAACCACCCAGACCCCTATGCAGGTAGAAAGCCCCTCCATTGTGTTTTCTTCTTTAATGTCCCCCATTATTTTGTAAATTCCTCCCAGTCTGTCTCTCCACAGCTTGACCTTTGGGTGGCAGATGCCTGGCACATTTCAAGGCACCTGGTGAGGAAGGGGACACACCGCGCCCACTGCTTCCCTTCCAGACTCCCAGTCCAGGACCCACCCAGACCCCTAGGTGGGTAGTAAGCTCATTTATTTTTGTTCTTCTTTATTGTTCCCCATTCTTTTGTAACTTCATCCCTGTCTGTCTCTCCACAGCTTGCAACTTTGGCAGCAGCTGCCTGGCATACCTCAAGGCACCTGGCGAGCAAGGCAGCCCACTGTCCCCACTGCTTCTTCTCCAGACCTGCAGTCCAGGACGCAACCAGACCCCAAGGCAATTAGAAAGCTCTATTATTTCTTTTTTTTCTACATTGTCCCCCTTCTTTTGTAAATTCCTCACTGTCTGTCTCTCCACAGCTTGTGCCTTTGTTCGCAGCTTCCTGGCACATCTCAAGGCACCTGGCGAGCACGGGGGCACGCTGTTCCCACTGCTTCCCTTCCAGACCCCCAGTGAAGGACACACCCAGACACCAAAGCAGGTAGAAATTTCCTCCATTTTTTTTTCTTCTTTACTGTCCCCCATCCTTTTGTAAATTCCTCTGCGTCTGTCTTTTCACAGCTTGCACCTTTGTTGGCAGCTGCCTGATACATCTCAAGCACCTGGCGAGCAAGGGGACACACTGCACCCACTGCTTCCCTTCCGGAACTCCAGTCCAGAACCCACCCAGACCCCTAGGCAGGTTAAAAGCTCCTCTGTTTTTTTCTTCTTTACTGTCCCCCATTCTTTGGTATATTCCTCCCTGTCCATCTCTCCACAGCTTGTTGCTTTGGTAGCAGCTTCTGGCATATCTCAAGGCACCTAGCGAGCAATGGGTCACACTGCGCCCACTGCTTCCCTTCCAGACACCCAATCCAGGATCCACTCAGATCCCTAGAAAGCCATAAAGCTCCTCTGTTTTTTTCCTTCTTTACTGTCCTCCTATCTTTTGTAAATTCCTCCCTGTCTGTCTCCACAGCTTGTGACTTTGGCAGCAGTTGCCTGGCTCTTTTCAAGGCACCTGTCGAGCAAGGGGTCATGGTGCACCCACTGCTTCCCTTCCAAACCCACAGTGCAGGACCCACCCAGACCCCTAGGCGGGTAGAAAGTTCCTCTATTTTTTTCTTCATTTTTGTCCCCTATTCTTTTGTAAATTCCTCCCTGTGTGTCTCTCCACAGCTTGTGCCATTGGGGGCAGCTGCCTGGCACATCTCAAGGCACCTGGCAAGCAAGGGGGCACACTGTGTGCACCACTTTCCTTCCAGACCCTCAGTCCATGACCCACCCAGACCCCAAGGCAGGTGAAAGCTCCTCCATTTTTTTTCTTCTTTACTGTCCCCCATCCTTTTATAAATTCATATCTGTCTGTCTCTCCACAGCTTGGGCCTTTGGCGGCAGCTGCCTGTCACATGTCAAGGCACCTGGCGAGCAAGGGGGCATGCTAGGTCCACTTCTTCCCTTGCAGACACCCATTTTAGAACCCACCCATACCTCTAAAGCAGGTAGAAAACTCCTCTGTTTTATTCTTTCGTTACGGTCCTTCATTCTTTTTTAAATGCTCCCTGTCTGTCTCTCCTCAGCTTGCATCTTTTTGCAAGCTGCCTGGCACATCTCAAGGTAGCTGGCAAGCAAGGGTGCACGCTGGACCCACTGCTTCCCTTCCAGACCCCTGTCCAGGACCCACCCAGACCCCTAGCAGGTAGAAAGTTCCTCCATTTTTTTTTCCTTCTTTACTATCCCTCATCCTTTTGTAGTAATTTCCTCTCTGTATGTATTTCTACAGCTTATGCCTTTGGCGGCAGCTGCTTGGCACATCTCAAGGCACCTGTCGAGCAAGGGGAAAGGCTGCGTCCACTGCTTCCCTTCCAGACCCCCATTCCAGCACTCACCCTGACCCCTAGGTAGGTAGAAATCTCCTCTATTTATTTTTCTTCTTTACTGTGACCATTATTTTGTAAATTCCTCCCTGTCTATTGCCCCACAGCTTGTGCCATTGGTGGCAGCTGCCTGGCATATCTCAAGGCACCTGGCGAGCAAGGGGTCATGCAGCACCCACATCTGCCCTACCAGAAAACCAATACAGAACCCAACCCTTCCCCTAGGCAGGTAGTAGGCTCCTCTATATTTTTTTCTTCTTTACTGTCCCCCATTTTTTTTGTAAATTTCTCCCTGTCAGTCTCTCCTCAGCTTGTGCCTTTGGCAGCAGCTGCCTGGAACATCTCAAGGCACCTGGTGAGCAAGGGAGCATGCTGCACACACTGCTTCCCTTCTAGACCCCCAGTGCAGGACCCTCCCAGACCCCTAGGCAGGTAGAAAGCTCCTCTATTTTTTCCTTCTTTACTGTTTCCCATCCTTTTGTAAATTCCACCCTGTCTGTCTCTCCACAGCGTGCACCTATGGCAACAGCTGCCTGGCACATCACAAGGAACCTGGCGAGCAAAGGAGCATGCCTTGTACCCTGCTTCCCTTCCAGACACCCAGTTAAGGACTCACCAAGATCCCTAAACAGGTAGAAACCTCCTCTGTTTTTTTTTTTTTTTTTCTTCTCTACTGTCCCCCATTCTTTTGTAAATTCCTGCCTATCTGTCTCTCCACAGCTTGCGCTTTTGGCGGCAACTGCCTGGCACATGTCAAAGCACATGGCAATCAAGGGGGCACGCTGTGCCCACTGCTTCTTTTCCATACCCCCAGTCCAGGACCCACCCAGACCTCAAGACAGGTAGACAGCCCCTCCATTTTTTTTCTTCTTTACTGTCCCCTATCCTTTTGTAAATTCCTCCCTGTCTGTCTCTACACAGCTTGCACCATATGCGGCAGCTGCCTGTCACATGTCAAGGCACCTGGTGAGCAAGGGGCACGCTGCACCTACTGCTTCCCTTCCCGACCCCCAGTCCATTACCCACTCAGACCCCTAGGTGGATAGATAGCTCCTTATATTTTTTCTTTACTGGCCCCATTCTTTTGTAAATTACTCCCTGTCTGTCTCTGCTCAGCTTGCACCTTTGGCAGCAGTTGCCTGGCTGAACTCAAGGCCCCTGGCTAGCAAGGGGGCATGCTGCACCCACTGTTTCCCTTCCAGACCCCCAGTACAGGACTCTACCAGACCCCTAAGCTGGTAGAAAGTTCCTCCATTTCTTTTTCTTCTTTACTGTCCCCCATTCTTTTGTAGATTCCTCCCTGTTTGTCTCTACACAGTTTGCGCCTTTGTCAGCAGCTGCCTGAAACATCTCAAGGCACCAGGCGAGTAAGGGGGCATGATGCGCCCACTGCTTCCTTTGGAGACCCTCAGTGCAGAACCCACCCTGAGCCCTAGGCAGGTAGACAGTGCCTCCATTTTTTTTCTTCTTTTCTGTCCCTATTCCTTTTGTAAATTCCATCCTGTGTGTCTCTCTTCAGCTTGTGCTTTTGGCGGCCATTGCCTGGCACATCTCAAGGCACCTGGCGAGCAAGAGGGCATGCTGCACCCACGGCTTCCCTTCCAGAACCCCAGTCCAGGACCCTCCCAGACCCTTAGGCTGGTAGAAAGTTCCTCCATTTTTTTCTTCTTTACTGTCCCCTATTCTTTTGTAAATTTCTACCTGTCTGTACATAGTTTGTGCCTTTGGCGGCAGCTGCCTGGAACATCTCAAGCTACCTGGCGAGCAAGGGGGCACGATGCACCCATTGCTTCCCTTCCAAACCCCCAGTCCAGACCCACGCAGACCCCTAGGCAGGTAGACAGTTCCTCCATTTTTTTTTGTTGTTCTTTACTGTCCTCCATTCTTTTGTAAATCCTTCCCTATTTGTCTCTACACAGTTTGCACCTTTGGTGACAGCTGCCTGGCTCATGTCAAGGCATCTGGTGAGCAAGGGGTCATTCTGTGCCCACTGCTTCTTTTCCAGACCCTCAGTCCAGCACCCACTCTGACCCTTAGGCAGGTAGAAAGCTCCTGTATATATTTTTCTTCTTTACTGTGCCCCATAATTTTTTAAAGTCCTCCCTGTCTGTCTCTAGACAGCTTGTGCCATAGGTGGCAGCTGCCTGGCTCATCTCAAGGCACCTGTTGAGCAAGGGGGCACCCTGCACCCACTGCTTCCCTTCCAGAAACCCAATACAGGACCCACCCCTTCCCCTAGGCAGGTAGTAAGCTCCTGAATTTTTTTTTTCTTCTTTACTGTCCCTCATTCTTTTGTAAATTTCTCCCAATCAGTATCTCCTCAGGTTGTGCCTTTGGCAGCAGCTGCCTGGCACATCTCAAGACACCTGGCAAGCAAGGGAGCATGCTGTGCACACCTCTTCCCTTCCAGAACCCCAGTCTAGGACCCACCCAGACCCCTAGGCAAGTAGAAAGCTCCTTCATTTTTTTCTTCTTTACTCTTCCCCATTCTTTTGAAAATTGCTCCCTGTCTGTCTCTCCACTGCTTGCGTCTTTGGCGGCAGCTGCCTGGCACATCTCAAGGCACCTGGCAAGCAAGGGGACATGCTGCACCCATGCTGCACCCACAACTTCACTTCCAGACCCCCAGTCCAGGACCCACCCAGACCCCTAGGCAGGTGGAAAGCTCCTCCATTTTTTTTCTTCTTTACTGTTCCCCATCCTTTTGTAAATTCCTTCTCCTCTGTCTCTCCAAAGCATGCACCTTTGCAGCAGCCTCCTTGCAAATCTCAAGACACCTGGTGAGCAATGGGGCATGTTGCCCCCACAGCTTCCCTTGTAGACCCCCAGTTCAGGACCCACCCAGACCCCTAGGCAGGTAGAAAGCTACTCCATTTTTTTTTTCTTCTTTACTGTCCCCCATTCTTTCATAAATTCCTCCTGGTCTGTTTCTCCAAAGCTTGTGCCTTCTCCAGGCACCTGGCTAGCAGGTGGGCTCGGTGCGCCCACTGCTTCCCTTTCAGACAACCAGTTTAGAACCTACTCAGACCCCTAAGCAGGTAGAAAACTCCTCTGTTTTATTTTTTTTTCTATACTGTCTCCCATTCTTTCATAAATTCCTACCTCTCTGTCTCTCCACAGATTGCGCCTTTGGTGGCACCTTTCAAAGCACATGGCGATCAAGGGGGCATTCTGTGCCCACTGCTTCTCTTCCAGATCCCCAGTCCAGCACCCATCCTGACTGCTAGGCAGGTAGAAATCTCCTCTATTTTTCTTCTTTACTGTGCCCCATTATTTTGTAAATTCTTTCCTCTCTGTCTCTCCACAGCTTGCCACTTTGGCGGCAGCTGCCTTGCACATCTCAAGACACCTGGCGAGCAAGGGAGCATGCTGCACCCACCACTTCCCTTACAAAACCCCAGTCCAGGACCCACCCAGACCCCAAGGCAGGTAGTAAGCTCCTCCATTTTTTTTCTCCTTTACTGTTTCCCATCCTTTTGTAAATTCCAACCTGTCTGTCTCTCCACAGCTTGTGCCTTTGGCAATAGCTGCCTGGCACATCTCAAGGAACCTGGCGAGCAAAGGAGCACGCCTTGCCCCCTGCTTCCCTTCCAGACACCCAGTTTAGGACCCACCCAGATCCCTAAACAGATTAAAAATTCCTCTGTTTTGTTTTTTCTTCTTCTTCTTCACTGTCCCAAATTCTTTTGTAAATTCCTACCTATCTGTCTCTCCACAGCTTGTGCCTTTGGCAGCAGCTGCCTGGCACATGTCAAAGCACATGGTGATCAAGGGGGCATTCTGCGCCCACTGCTTCTCTTCTAGATGCCCTGTCTAGGACCCAACCTGACCCCTAGGCAGGTAGAAAGCTTCTCTATTTTTCTTCTTTACTGTCCCCCATCCTTTTGTAAATTCCTCCCTGTCTGTCTACACAGCTTGCGCCTTTTGCGGCAGCTGCCTGTCACATGTCAAGGCAACTGGTGAGCAAGGGGACACACTGTGTCCATTACTTCAATTCCAGACATGGAGTTTAAGACCCACCCATACACAAAAGCAGGTAGAGAACATCTC
>NW_006201681.1:72159-100458 GCF_000334495.1 Tupaia belangeri chinensis | reverse complement strand
AGGGGAGAAACCCCCTCTGTTTTTTTTTTTTTTTTTTCTTCTCTACTGTCCCCCATTCTTTTGTAAATTCCTGCCTATCTGTCTCTCCACAGCTTGCGCTTTTGGCGGCAACTGCCTGGCACATGTCAAAGCACATGGCAATCAAGGGGGCACGCTGTGCCCACTGCTTCTTTTCCATACCCCCAGTCCAGGACCCACCCAGACCTCAAGACAGGTAGACAGCCCCTCCATTTTTTTTCTTCTTTACTGTCCCCTATCCTTTTGTAAATTCCTCCCTGTCTGTCTCTACACAGCTTGCACCATATGCGGCAGCTGCCTGTCACATGTCAAGGCACCTGGTGAGCAAGGGGCACGCTGCACCTACTGCTTGCCATCCCGACCCCCAGTCCATTACCCACTCAGACCCCTAGGTGGATAGATAGCTCCTTATATTTTTTCTTTACTGGCCCCATTCTTTTGTAAATTACTCCCTGTCTGTCTCTGCTCAGCTTGCACCTTTGGCAGCAGTTGCCTGGCTGAACTCAAGGCCCCTGGCTAGCAAGGGGGCATGCTGCACCCACTGTTTCCCTTCCAGACCCCCAGTACAGGACTCTACCAGACCCCTAAGCTGGTAGAAAGTTCCTCCATTTCTTTTTCTTCTTTACTGTCCCCCATTCTTTTGTAGATTCCTCCCTGTTTGTCTCTACACAGTTTGCGCCTTTGTCAGCAGCTGCCTGAAACATCTCAAGGCACCAGGCGAGTAAGGGGGCATGATGCGCCCACTGCTTCCTTTGGAGACCCTCAGTGCAGAACCCACCCTGAGCCCTAGGCAGGTAGACAGTGCCTCCATTTTTTTTCTTCTTTTCTGTCCCTATTCCTTTTGTAAATTCCATCCTGTGTGTCTCTCTTCAGCTTGTGCTTTTGGCGGCCATTGCCTGGCACATCTCAAGGCACCTGGCGAGCAAGAGGGCATGCTGCACCCACGGCTTCCCTTCCAGAACCCCAGTCCAGGACCCTCCCAGACCCTTAGGCTGGTAGAAAGTTCCTCCATTTTTTTCTTCTTTACTGTCCCCTATTCTTTTGTAAATTTCTACCTGTCTGTACATAGTTTGTGCCTTTGGCGGCAGCTGCCTGGAACATCTCAAGCTACCTGGCGAGCAAGGGGGCACGATGCACCCATTGCTTCCCTTCCAAACCCCCAGTCCAGACCCACGCAGACCCCTAGGCAGGTAGACAGTTCCTCCATTTTTTTTTGTTGTTCTTTACTGTCCTCCATTCTTTTGTAAATCCTTCCCTATTTGTCTCTACACAGTTTGCACCTTTGGTGACAGCTGCCTGGCTCATGTCAAGGCATCTGGTGAGCAAGGGGTCATTCTGTGCCCACTGCTTCTTTTCCAGACCCTCAGTCCAGCACCCACTCTGACCCTTAGGCAGGTAGAAAGCTCCTGTATATATTTTTCTTCTTTACTGTGCCCCATAATTTTTTAAAGTCCTCCCTGTCTGTCTCTAGACAGCTTGTGCCATAGGTGGCAGCTGCCTGGCTCATCTCAAGGCACCTGTTGAGCAAGGGGGCACCCTGCACCCACTGCTTCCCTTTAAGAAACCCAATACAGGACCCACCCCTTCCCCTAGGCAGGTAGTAAGCTCCTGAATTTTTTTTTTCTTCTTTACTGTCCCTCATTCTTTTGTAAATTTCTCCCAATCAGTATCTCCTCAGGTTGTGCCTTTGGCAGCAGCTGCCTGGCACATCTCAAGACACCTGGCAAGCAAGGGAGCATGCTGTGCACACCTCTTCCCTTCCAGAACCCCAGTCTAGGACCCACCCAGACCCCTAGGCAAGTAGAAAGCTCCTTCATTTTTTTCTTCTTTACTCTTCCCCATTCTTTTGAAAATTGCTCCCTGTCTGTCTCTCCACTGCTTGCGTCTTTGGCGGCAGCTGCCTGGCACATCTCAAGGCACCTGGCAAGCAAGGGGACATGCTGCACCCATGCTGCACCCACAACTTCACTTCCAGACCCCCAGTCCAGGACCCACCCAGACCCCTAGGCAGGTGGAAAGCTCCTCCATTTTTTTTCTTCTTTACTGTTCCCCATCCTTTTGTAAATTCCTTCTCCTCTGTCTCTCCAAAGCATGCACCTTTGCAGCAGCCTCCTTGCAAATCTCAAGACACCTGGTGAGCAATGGGGCATGTTGCCCCCACAGCTTCCCTTGTAGACCCCCAGTTCAGGACCCACCCAGACCCCTAGGCAGGTAGAAAGCTACTCCATTTTTTTTTTCTTCTTTACTGTCCCCCATTCTTTCATAAATTCCTCCTGGTCTGTTTCTCCAAAGCTTGTGCCTTCTCCAGGCACCTGGCTAGCAGGTGGGCTCGGTGCGCCCACTGCTTCCCTTTCAGACAACCAGTTTAGAACCTACTCAGACCCCTAAGCAGGTAGAAAACTCCTCTGTTTTATTTTTTTTTCTATACTGTCTCCCATTCTTTCATAATTTCCTACCTCTCTGTCTCTCCACAGATTGCGCCTTTGGTGGCACCTTTCAAAGCACATGGCGATCAAGGGGGCATTCTGTGCCCACTGCTTCTCTTCCAGATCCCCAGTCCAGCACCCATCCTGACTGCTAGGCAGGTAGAAATCTCCTCTATTTTTCTTCTTTACTGTGCCCCATTATTTTGTAAATTCTTTCCTCTCTGTCTCTCCACAGCTTGCCACTTTGGCGGCAGCTGCCTTGCACATCTCAAGACACCTGGCGAGCAAGGGAGCATGCTGCACCCACCACTTCCCTTACAAAACCCCAGTCCAGGACCCACCCAGACCCCAAGGCAGGTAGTAAGCTCCTCCATTTTTTTTCTCCTTTACTGTTTCCCATCCTTTTGTAAATTCCAACCTGTCTGTCTCTCCACAGCTTGTGCCTTTGGCAATAGCTGCCTGGCACATCTCAAGGAACCTGGCGAGCAAAGGAGCACGCCTTGCCCCCTGCTTCCCTTCCAGACACCCAGTTTAGGACCCACCCAGATCCCTAAACAGATTAAAAATTCCTCTGTTTTGTTTTTTCTTCTTCTTCTTCACTGTCCCAAATTCTTTTGTAAATTCCTACCTATCTGTCTCTCCACAGCTTGTGCCTTTGGCAGCAGCTGCCTGGCACATGTCAAAGCACATGGTGATCAAGGGGGCATTCTGCGCCCACTGCTTCTCTTCTAGATGCCCTGTCTAGGACCCAACCTGACCCCTAGGCAGGTAGAAAGCTTCTCTATTTTTCTTCTTTACTGTCCCCCATCCTTTTGTAAATTCCTCCCTGTCTGTCTACACAGCTTGCGCCTTTTGCGGCAGCTGCCTGTCACATGTCAAGGCAACTGGTGAGCAAGGGGACACACTGTGTCCATTACTTCAATTCCAGACATGGAGTTTAAGACCCACACATACACAAAAGCAGGTAGAAAACATTTCTGTTTTTTTTTTTTTTTTCTCTTTGACTGTTCCTTATTCTTTTGTAAAGTTTTCTCTGTCTGTCTCTCCACAGCTTGCGTCCTGGCACATCTCAAGGCACCTGGCAAGCAGAGTGGTATGCTGTGCCCACTGCTTGCCTTCCAGACTCCCTGTCCAGGACCCACCTAGACCCAAAGGCAGGTAAAAAGCTCCTCCACTTGTTTTCTTCTTTACTGTCCCCCATCCTGTTATAAATTCCTTTCTGTCTATCTCTCCACAGCTTGGGCCTTGTCATATGTCAAAGCAACTGGCGAGCCAGGGGGCACACTGTGCCCATTGCTTCCCTTACAGACAACCATTTCAGGACACAACTACACTCCTAAGCAGGTAGAAAACTCCTCTGTTTCTTTTTCTTCCTTACTGTCCCCCATTCCTTTGTAAATTCTTCCGTCTGTCTCTCCTCAGTTTGCGCCTTTGGCGGCAGCTGCCTGGCACATCTCAAGGCACCTGGCCAGCAAGGGGGTACACTGCACACACTGCTTCCCTTCAAGACCCCCAGTTCAGGACCTACCGAGACCCTTCGGCGGCTAAAAAGTTTCTCCATTTTTTTCCTCTTTACTGTCCTCATTCTTTTGTAAATTCTTCCTGCCTGTCTCTCCACAACTTGCACCTTTGGCAGCAGCTCCTTGACACATCTCAAGGCACCTGGTGAGCAAGGGGGCACACTGCACCCACTGCTTATTTTCCAGACCCCCAGTCCAAGACCCAAACAGACGCCTAGGCAGGTAGAAAGTTCCTCCAATTATTTTTCTTTATTGTCCCCCATTCTTTTTTATATTCCTCCCTGTCTGTCTCTCCACAGCCTGGCACATCTCAAGGCACCTCGCAAGCAAGGGGCACGCTGTGGCCACTACTTCTCTTCCAGACCCCCAGTCCAGGACACACCCAGTCCAGGACACACCCAGACACCTAGGTGGGTAAAAATTTCCATTATTTTTTTTTCTATACTGTCCCCCATTATTTTGTAAATTCTTGTCTGTCTCTCCACAACTATGCCCTTTGTCTCTGGCACATCTCAAGGCACCTGGCGTGCACAGGGGCATGCTGCATCCACTGCTTCCCTTCCAGACCCCGAGTCCAGGACCCACCCAGACCCCTAGGCAAATTGAAAACTCCTTTCTATTTTTTTTTCTTTACTGTCCCATTCTTTTCTAAATTTCTCCCTGTTTGTCTCTCCACACTTTGCGTCTTGGCTGCAGCTGCCTGGCACATTTCAAGGCACCTGGCGAGCAAGGCGCCTCGCTGCACCCACTGCTTCCCTTCCAGACGCCCAGTCCAGGACCCACCCAAACCCCTAGGCAGGTAAAACGTTCCTCCATTTTTTTTTTCTTTTTACTGTCCCCCATCCTTTTGAAAATTCCTCCCTGTTTGTCACTCCACAGCTTGCACCTTTGGTGGCAGCTGCCTGGCACATTTCAAGGCTCCTGCCAAGCAAGGGGCATGCTCTGTCCCCAGCTTCCCTTCCAGACCCCCAGACCAGGACCCACCAAGACCCCTAGGCAGGTAAAACGTTCCTCCATTTTTTTTTCTTCTTTACTGTCCCCCAATCTTTTGTAAATTCCTCCTTGTCTTTTTCTCCACAGCTTGTGCCTTTGGTGGCAGCTGCCTGGCACATTTCAAGGCTCCTGCCAAGCAAGGGGCATGCTCTGTCCCCAGCTTCCCTTCCAGACCCCCAGACCAGGACCCACCAAGACCCCTAGGCAGGTAGAAAGCTCCTCTATTTTTTTCTTCTTTACTGTCCCCCATTCTTTTGTAAATTCCTCCCCATCTGTCTCTACATAGCTTATGTCTTTGGCAGTAGCTGCCTGGCACGTTTAAAGGCACTTGGCTATCAAGGTGCATGCTGCGTCCACTGCTTTTCTTCCAGAGCCCCAGTCTAGGATGCACACAGACCCCTATGCGTGTAGAAAGCTCCATTATTTTTTTTCTTCTATAATGTCCCCCTTTCTTTTGTAAATTTATACCTGTCTGTCTCTAAACAGCTTTTGCCTTTGGTGGCATCTGCCTGGCACATCTCAAGGCACCTGCCGAGCATGGGGGCACGCTGCGCTCATGGCTTCCCTTCCAGACACCCAGTTCAGGATCCACCCAGACTCTTAGGCAGTTAGAAAGCTCCATTATTTCTTTTTCTTCTATACTGTCCCCCATTCTTTTGTAAATTCCTTCCTGTCTGTCTCTCCACAGCTTGCACCTTTGTTGGCAGTTGCCTGGCACATCTCAAGGCACCTGGCGAGCAAGGGGGCACACAGTGCCCACTGCTTCCCTTCCACTTTCCGAGTTCAGGACCTACCCAGACCCCTAGGCAGATATAAAACACCTCTATATATTTTTTCTTCTTTACTATCCCCCGTTCTTTTCTAAATATTTGCCTGTCTGTCTCCCCACACTGCCACTTGGCGGCAGCTACCTGGCACATCTCAAGGCACATTTCGTGCAAGGGGGCACCCTGCACCCACAGCTTCCCTTCCAGACCACCAGTCCAGGACTTACCCAGATCTTTAGTCTCATTGAAAGTTCCTCTTTTTTTTAATCTTCTTTACTGTCCCCCATTCTTTAGTTAATTCCTCTCTGTCTGTCTCTCCACAGTTTCCCTTCCAGACCCCCTGTCTAGGTCGCACCTAGACCCCTAGGGACAGTAGAACGATCCTCCAGTTGTTCTTTTTCATCTTTTCTGTCCCCCATTCTCTTGTAAATTCCTCCATCTGTCTCTCCACAGCTTGCTCCTTTGGAGGCAGCTGCCTGGCACATCTCAAGGCACCTGGCAAGCAAGGGGGCACGCTGCACCCACAGCTTCCCTTCCTGACCCACAGTCCAGGACCAACCAATAACCCTAGGCAAGTAGAATGCTCCTCTATTTTTTTTCATCCTTACTGTCCTCCACCGTTTAGTAAATTTCTCCCTGTCTGTCTCTCCACAGGTTGTGTGTTTGGTGGCAGCTGCCTGGAACATCACTAGGCACCTGGCGAACAAGGGGGCCCTTGACGCCTACTGCTTCCCTTCCAGATCCCCTGTCTAGGTCACACCTAGACCCCTAGGGACAGTAGAATGATCCTCCAGTTGTTCTTTTTCATCTTTACTGTCCCCCATTCTCTTGTAAATTCCTCCATCTGTCTCTCCACAGCTTGCTCCTTTGGCAGCAGCTGCCTGGTACATCTCAAGGCACGTTTCATGCAAGGGGATACACTGCGCCCACAGCTTCCCTTCCATCCGCCCAGTCCAGGACCCACCCAGACTTTAGGCTTGTAGAAAACTCCTCTATTTTTTTTCTTTTTTACTGTCCCAAATTCTTTTGTAAATTCCTCCCTGTCTGTCACTCCATAGATTGCGCCTTTGGTGGAAGCTGCCTTGTTCATCTCAAAGCACTTGGCAAGCAAGGGGGCACAGTGTGCTCAATTCTTCCCTTTCAGACTACCAGTCCAGACCCACCCAGACCCGAAGGAAGGTGGAAAGTTCCTCCATTTTTTTTTCTTCTTTTCTGTCCCCCATTCTTTTGTAAATTTCTCCCTGTCTGTCTCTCCACAGCTTGTGCCTTTGGTGGCAGCTGCCTGGCACATCTCAAGGCACATTTCATGCAAGGGGGTACATTGCACCCACAGCTTCCCTTCCAGATGCCCAGTCCAGGACCCACCCAGTCTTTAGGCTTGTAGAAAGCTCCTCTATTTTTTTTCTCCTTACTGTCCCCCATTCTTCTGTAAATTTCTCTCTGTCTGTCTCTCCACAGCTTGCACCTTTGGTGTCATATGCATGGAACATCTCAAGGCACCTGGCAAGCAAGGGGTATGCTGCCCCACTGCTTCCCTTCCAGACCACCAGTCCAGGACCCGCCAAGACTCCTAGACAGGTAGAAAGCTCCTCTATTTTTTTCTTCTTTACTATCCCCCATTCTTTCGTAAATTCCTCCCCCTCTGTCTCTCCATACCTTGCATATTTGGCAGCATTTACCTGGCACATCTCAAGGTACCTGTCGAAAAGGGGCACGCTGGGCTCACTGCTTCCCTTCCAGACCCCCAGTCCAGGACCTAAACAGATGCTAGGCTGGTAGAAAGTTCCTCCATTTTTTTTCTTCATTATTGTCCCCCATTCTTTTTATAATCTCTCTGTATGTATTTCTACAGCTTATGCCTTTGGCGGCAGCTGCTTGGCACATCTCAAGGCACCTGGCAATCAATGGGCACACTGCACCCACTGCTTCCCTAACAGACCCATGTCCAGGACCTACAAAAACCCCTAGGCAGGTAGAAAGCTCCTCTATTTTTTTTTTTTAATCTTTACTGTCCCCCATTCTTTTGTAAATTCCTCCCTGTCTGTCTCTCCACAGCTTAAGCTTTTGGTGGCAGCTGCCTGGCACATCTCAATGCACCTGGTGAGCAAGGTGGCACACTGCGCCCACTGCTTCCCTTCCAGACACTCAGTTCAGGACCCACCGAAGGCATCTAGGTGGGTAGAAAGTTCCTCCATTATTTTTTCTTTGTTACTGTCCCTCATTCTTTTGAAAATTCCTCCATGTGTGTCTCTCCACTGCTTGTGCCTTTGGAGGCAGCTGCCTGGCACATCTCAAGGCTCCTGACGAGCAAGGGGGCATGCTGCACCCACTGCTTCCCTTCCATACCTGTAGTTCAGGACCGCCCAAGACCCCTATGCAGGTAGAAAGCTTCTCTATTTTATTTTTCATATTTATTGTCCCACATTGTTTAGTAAATTCTTTCCTGTCTGTCTTTCCACAGCTTGCACCTTTGCGGCAGCTGCCTGGCACCTCACTAGGCACCTGGCGAACAAGGGGGCCCTGTACACCCACTGCTTCCCTTCCAGACCCCCTGTCCAGAACCCACCCAGACCCCTAGGCGGGTAGAAAGCTCCTTTTTTTTTCTTTACTGTGCCCCATCATTTTGTAAATTCCTCCCTGTCTGTCTCTCCACAGCTTGCGCCTTTGTCAGCAGCTGCATGGCACATCTTAATGCACCTGGAGAGAAAGGGGGCATGCTGCGCCCACTGCTTCCCTTCCAGACCTGCAGTCCAGGACCCAAACAGACTCCTAGGCAGGTAGAAATTTCCTCCATTATTTTTTCTTTATTGTCCCCCATTCTTTTTTAAATTCCTCCCTGTCTGTCTCTCCACAGCCTACACCTTTGTTGGCAGCTGCCTGCAAAATCTCAAGGCACCTGGCAAGCAAGGGGCATGCTGTGCCCACTCCTCTTCCAGACCCTCAGTCCAGGATGCAATCAGGCCCCTAGGTGGTTAGAAAACTCCATTAATTCTTTTTCTTCTATACTGTCTCCCATTTTTTTGTAAATTTCTACCTGTCTGTCTCTCCACAGCTTGCGCCTTTGGTGGCAGCTGTCTGGCACATTTCAAGGTACCTGGTGAGCAAGGGGGCACACTGCGCCCACTGCTTCCCTTCCACTTTCCCAGTCCAGGACCCACCCAGACTCCTAGATGGATAGAAATCTCCTCTATATTTTTTTCTTCTTTACTGTCCCCCATTCTTTTCTAAATCTCTCCCTTTCTGTCTCTCCACACTTTGCTGTGGGAGGCTGTGCACCAGCAAGTCTGCCGAGGTTCCTCAGAGAGCAAACAATTGCCATGATTGGTTCCCTTCAAAAAAACCTGACCTTTGAAACCTTGCTCTGATTGGCCACTATAATCCCTCAGATTTGCATATCCAGCACCTCATGATTGGTCCAAAAGCAACGAATCATAACCCACCTTTTACAAACAATCACGGCCCACCGTTTATAATCAATCATGGCCCACCAACATGTATATAACCACGATGCCTGGCCCACAGTAGCAGACGATGACCCTGGAGAGCCTGAAGAGTTGAAACACTGCACAGTCTCCAGATGACCAGGAAGATGACTCAGATGACCAGGAAGAAGACAACAACCCTGAAGACCCTGAAGAGTTGTAACACTACATCATCTCTGGACCACCCTGGTGAGCTGTGACACTGTGTCATCTCCATGCTGCTCACAATAGATGATGAAACCCTTAAGAGTTGTAACACTGTGTCTTCATGCTGTACCTTGCTGCCCACAATAAACAGATGACACTGAAGACACTGTGTCGTCTCCATGCTGTAACACTATGCCGCTTGTCCCAGTTCTCACTCCTTTACTCAGGAAACCTGTTCGACTATCCCCCCACCCCCGGGTCAGGACACTTGGCACCCGAACAGGGACCTGAGTACAAAGGATCCAGTGAAGAGCACTCGAGGAGGGGATGGCAGAGAATTGTCCCAAGATAGGATGGCCGAGAATCGTCCTGAGATAGGATGGAAGAGAATCGTCCGGGAGTGGATGGCAGCAGAGAAGCGTCCCGAGAAAAGCCACAGAGGAGGATGGCAGAGAATCGTCCTGGTGAGCAACAAAGATCACTTACTTATAATTAATAAGGGTAATAATGAGACAAGTAATAAGGGTGATAATGGGACAAGAGCTTAGTCAGCATGAACAAAAGCTTAGTCAGCACGAATTATTAGTTCAGGGCTTGAAAGAAGCCCTCAAAACATGGGGAGTTGAGATTAAGATTAAGCAATTGCTCTCTTTTTTTGATTTCTTAAAAGAAGTTTGTCCATGGTTCCCTCAAGAAGGAACCATAGATGAGAAAATGTGGAAAAGAGTATGGGATGCTTTAAACTATTATTATACCACATGAGGCCCAGAAATGGTTCCCGTGAATACTTTTTTGTACTGGAACTTAATAAATGAAGTTCTCAGGCTCCACACCAGTGACCCAAAAATTGTTGCTATAGTCACTAAGGGAGAGCAGATCATGCAAAGTGATCAACCCCAGGAGGAGGCTATAGCCACCTTATATCTAACCAAGGATTGTAAAAACCAAAAAAAGAAAAACAACCTTAAGGCTCTACAAGAGCCAAAGAAAAATGAGTCAAAAACTGAGTCAGTTTTTTGGACAATGTGCTGCTGTTTATCATATTTGTATATGGTCTCTGCTTGGGGTGGGTATGTGTTTATCATCAACCTTATTCCACTGCATGTGTTTGTGTTACTGATAGAGAGATATAGCACAAAAAGAGTCTACATAGCATATAGCATTTTCTACATTGTGGGTTTAGTATTATCCATGCAGATACCTTTTGTATCACCATTAGAGAAGCTAAAAAACAATACAGACAAAGAAACAAAGCTAGTTCAGGAATCATATACGACATACTTTGAGACATTCCCTGTTATGGAAACTACAGATCCCCAAGGACAGGTTTGGCGCCATCACAGCAGGTTTATGGTAAAAGAGATTAAAGCGGCAGTCACTGAATACAGAGCTACTGCTCCATACACCTTAGCTATAGTTGAAGCTATCACCAAGGACTGGCTCCACTGGCTTGGGTTATTACACCAAGTCACTGAGGGTCTTATCTCAGACCAACTAGATTCCCTGGCTGAGGTGTTTCTTTAAAATAGATAAGATTTAAATCTTCTCCTGGCAGAACAGGGGGTCTCTGTCTTGTTTTACAGAAATGCTGCTACTTTTATGCCAACAAGTCCGGCATCGTTTGTGACAAGATACATAAACTCCAAGAATCTCTCCAACAATGTAGAAAACAACTTGCAGATGGTCTGCCTGGAATGGTCACCTCCCTTTCCCATTACCCCTCCTTTGCCCATTCATTGGCTTTTTAATTGTTTGCTCACTAAGACTATTTAATAGGTGCATGTCATTCCTCAAACAACAAATTGACTCGCTTGTGGAAGACCAACACCCTTATACTGGTCTCACCTGAGGTGCTGAATTGGTTAGCCAAAGACAGGTAAGAGAGTCTGATGAACCCAATGACTGTTCAGTCCTTCCACCTAAGACAGGAGACCCATCATAGCTATGGGACTCTCCAATGATGGGTAAGAATGGACATATGGTTCCATAGATGACTCCAACCTAAGACAGGCATGATTCCCCCAGGCCTTTTCCTCATCTCTCAAATTAAAACAGAGAAGGGGGATATGTGGGAGGCTGCGCACCAACAAGTCTGCTGAGGTTCCTCAGAGAGCAAACAATTGCCATGATTGGTACCCTTCAAAAAACCTGACCTTTGAAACCTTGCTCTGATTGGCCACTATAATCCCTCAGATTTGCATATCTGGCACCTCATGATTGGTCAAAAAGCAACCAGTCATAACCCACCTTTTACAAACAATCATGACCCACCATTTATAACCAATCACTGCCCACCAATGTGTATATAATGCCTGGCCCACAGTAGCAGATGATGATCCTGGAGAGCCTGAAGAGTTGAAATACCACACAGTCTCCAGACGACCAGGAAGATGACACAGACGACCAGGAAGATGACACAGACGACCAGGAAGAAGACGACGACCCTGAAGACCCTGAAGAGTTGTAGCACTACATCATCTCCGGATAACCCTGGAGAGTTGTTACACTGCATTGTCTCCATGCTGCTCAAAATAGATGATGAGACCCTGAAGAGTTGTAACACTGTATCGTCTACGTGCTGTACCTTGCTGCCCACAATAAACAGATGACACTGAAGATACTGTCATCTCCGTGTTGTAACACTACGCTGCTTGTCCCGGCTCTCACTCCTTCATTCCGGAAACCTGTTCGACTGTCCCCCTGGATTGGGAGGGACACTTTGCCACTTGGTGGCAACTGCCTGGCTCATCTCAAGGCACCTGGCATGCATGGGGGCACCCTGTACCCACTGCTTCCCTTCCAGACCCCCAGTCCAGGACCCACGAAGACCACTAGGCAGGTAGAAAGCTCCTCTATTTTTTTCTTCTTTACTGTCCCCCATTCTTTTGTAAATTCCTCTCTGTCTGTCTCTCCACAGCTTGCGACTTTGGTGGCAGCTGCCTGGCACATCTCAAGGCACATTTCGTGTAAGGAGGTATGCTGCACCCACAGTTTCCCTTCCAGATGCCCAGTCCATGGCCCACCCAGACTTTAGACTTGTAGAAAGCTCCTCTATTTTTTTTCCTTTCTTTACTGTCCCCCATTCTTTTGTAAATTTCTACCTGTCTGTCACTCCACAGCTTGCCCTTTGGTGGAACCTGCCTGGCACATCTCAAGGCACTTGGCAAGCCAGGGGCCACGCTGCACCCACTGCTTCCCTTGCAGACCCATGAACCAGGACAAATCCAGACCCTGAGGTGGGTAGAAAGATCCTCCATTTTTTTTCTTCTTTACTGTCCCCCATTCTTTTGTAAATTCCTCCCTGTCTGTCTCTCCACACTTGCGCCATTGGCGGCATCTGCCTGGCACATCTCAAAGCACCTGGCAAGCAAAGGGGCTTGATTCACCCACTGCTTCCCTCCCAGACCCCCAGTCCAGGACCCACCCAGAACCCTAGGCAGGTTGAAAGCTACTCTCTTATTTTTCTTCTTTACTGTCCCCCATTCCTTTGTAAATTCCTCCCTGTCTGTCTCTCCACAGCTTGTGCCTTTGGGGACAGCTGTCTGGCATAACTCAAAGCACATGGCATGCAAAGGGGCACGCTGCACCCACAGCTTCCCTTCCAGAACCCCAGTCCACGACCCAACCAGACCCATAGGCTCATAGAAAACTCTTCTATGATTTTTCTTCTTTACTGTCCTCCATTCTTTTGTAAATTCCTCTTTGTCTGTCTCTCCACATTTGCACCTTTGGCGGAAGCTGCCTGGCACATCTCAAGGCACTTGGCGAGATAGGGGGCATGCTGCGCCCACTGCTTCCCTTCCAGACAGCCAGTCCAGGACCTACTCAGACCACTAGGCAGGTAGAAAGTTCCTCCATGTTTTTTTCTACTTTACTGTGCCCCATTCTTTTGTAAATTCCTCCTTGTCTGTCTCTCTACAACTTGCACCTTTGGCGGCAGATGCATGGATTATCTCATGACACCTGGCGAGCAATGGGGCATGCTGAGCCTACTGCTTCCCTCCCAGACCCCAGTCCAGGACCCAGGAATACCCCTTGTCGTGTAGAAAGAGCCTCCATTTTATTTTCTTCTTTACTGTTCCCCGTCCTTTTGTAAATTCTTCCCTGTCTGTCTCTTCACAGCTTGCACCTTTCTCAGCAGCTGCCTGGCACATCTGAAGGCACTTGGCGAGCATGGGAGTATGCTGGGCCCATTGCTTCCCTTCCAGACCCTCAGTCCAGGACCCACATAGACCGCTAGGCAGGTAGATAGTTCCTCCATTTTTTTTTCTTCTTTACTGTCCCCCATTCTTTACTAATTTTCTCCTGTCTGTCTCTCCATAGCTTGCACCTTTGGCAGCAGATGCCTGGAACATCTCAAGGCACCTGTCTAGCAAGAAGGCACACTGCGCCCATTGCTTCCCTTACATATCCCCAGTTCAGGACCCAAACAGACGCCTAGGCAGGAAGAAAATTCCTCCATCTTTTTCTTCTTTATTGTCCCCCCTTATTTTGTAAATTTCTCCCTGTCTCTCTCAACACAACCTGCACATTTGGCAGCAGCTGCCTGGCACATCTTGCGAGCATAGGGACATGCTGGGCCCACTGCTTCCCTTCCAGATCCCCAGTCCAGGACCCACACATACCCCTAGGCAGGTAGATAGTTCCTCCATTATTTTTTCTTCTTTACTGTCCCACATTCTTTAGTAAATTCCTCCATATCTGTCTCTCCACAGCTCGTGCCTTAGGCGGAAGCTGCCTGGCACATCTCAAGGCACCTGGCATACAAGGGAGTCCTTGGTGCCCACCCCTTTCCTACCAGACCCCCAATCCAGGACGTTCCCAGATCCTAGGCAGGTAGAAATCTCGCCTTTTTTTCTTCTTCTTCACTGTCCACCTTTCTTTTGTAAGTATCTCCCAAAGCTGTCTCTCCACAGCTTGCACCTTTGGCGGCATCTGCCTGGCACATCTCAAGGCACATTTCGTGGAAGGGGGTATGCTGCACCCACAGCTTCCCTTCCAGACACCCAGTCCAGGACCCACCCAGACTTTAGGCTCGTAGAAAGTTCCTCCATTATTTTTTCTTCTTTACTGTCCCTCATTCTTTTGAAAATTCCTCCCTTTCTGTCTCTCCACAGCTGGCACCTTTTGCGGCAACTGCCTGGCACATCTCAAGGCTCCTGACGAGGAAGGGGGCACACTGCACCACTGCTTCCCTTCCAAACCCCAGTCCAGGACAAACTCAGATCCCTAGGCAGTTAGAAATCTCCTCTATTTTTTTTTGGTCTTCTTCACTGTCCTCCATTCTTTTGTAAGTTCCTCCCTGTCTGTCTCTCCACAGATTGCACTTTAGATGGCAGCGGCCTGGCATATCTCAAGGTATCTGGTGAGCAAGGAGGCATGATGGGCCCAGTGCTTCCCTTCCAGACCCCCAGTAATGGACAAAAACAGACCGTTAGGCAGGTAGAAAGTTACTCCATTTTTTTTTCTTCATTATTGTCCTCGATTCTCTTGGAAATTCTTCCTTGTCTGTCTGTCCACAGACTGCACCTTTCATGGCTGATGCATGGAACATCTCAAGGCAACTGCCAAGCAAGTGGCATGCTGTGCCCACTGCTTCTCTTCCAGACAGCCAGTCCAGGGCTCACCCAGACCCCTAGGCAGGTAGAATGTTCCTCCATATTTTCTTATTCTTTACTGTACCCCATTATTTTGTAGATTCTTCCCTGTCTTTCTCTCCACAGCTTCCGCCCTGGGTGGCAGCTGCCTGGAACATCTCAAGGCACCTAGAGAGCAAGGGGGAACGCTGCACCCACTGCTTCCATTCCCGACCCCCAGTCCTGGACCCACCCAGACACCTAGGTGGATAGAAAACTCTTCTATGTTTTTTCTTCTTTACTGTCCCCCATTCTTTTGTAAATTCCTCCCTGTCTGTCGCTCCACAGATTGTGCTTTTCGTGGCAGCGGCCTGGCATATCTCAAGACACCTGGCGAGCAAGGAGACCCACTGGGCCCACTGGGTCCCTTCCAGACCCCCTGTCCAAGACCCACGCAGACGCCTATGAAGGCAGAAAACCACTCAATTTTTTTTTCTTCTTTACTGTTGCCCATTCTTTTGCAAATACCTCCTTGTCTGTCTCTCCACAGCTTGCGCCTTTGGAGGCAGCTGCCTGACACATCTCAAGGCACCTGGCAAGCAAGTGGGCATGCGACACCCACTGCTTCTCTTCCAGACTGCCAGTCCAGGGCCCACACAGACCCCTACGCAAGAAGAAAGTTTCCTTATTTTTTTTTCATTTTTATTGTTCCCCATTATTTTGTAAATTCCTTCCTGTCTGCCTCTCCACATCTTGTACCTTTGGTGCCTGGCACATGCCTGGCACATGCGTGGCACATCTCAAGGCACCTGGCAAGCAAAGGGCACACAGTGTCCACAGCTTCCCTTCCAGACCCCCAGTCCAGGATGCAACCAGACCCCTAGGCGGTTAGAAAGCTCCATTATTTTTTTTTCTTCTTTACTATCCCCCATTCTTTTGTAAATCCCTTCCATGTCTGTCTTTCCACAGCTTGGCCCTTTGGCGGCAATTGCCTGACACATCTCAAGGCACCTGGTGAGCAAAGGAGCATGCTGTGTCCACAGCTTTCCTTCCAGACCCCAAGTCTAGGACCCACCCAGACCCCTAGATGGATAGAAAGTTCCTCTATTTAATTGTCATCTTTATTCTTCCCCATTCTTTTGTAAATTTCTTCCCTGTCTGTCTCTCCACTG
Organism: Tupaia belangeri chinensis; assembly: GCF_000334495.1. Lineage (NCBI taxonomy): Eukaryota > Metazoa > Chordata > Mammalia > Scandentia > Tupaiidae > Tupaia > Tupaia belangeri. Next base: position 84,357 of record NW_006201681.1, on the reverse strand, counting down.
CCTGCACCTTTGCGGCAGGTGTCTGGCACATATCAAGGCAACTGGCGAGCAAGGGGGCATGCTGTGCCCACTTCTTCCCTTCCAGACCCCCATTTCTGGACAAACCCAGACCCCTAGGTGGATAGAAATCTCCTCTATATTTATTCTTCTTTATTTTCCCCCATTCTTTTGTAAATTCCTCCCTGTCTGTCTCTCCACAGCTTGCCCCTTGACGTCAGCTGCCTGGCACATCTCAAGGCAACTGGCGAGCAAGGGGGCATGCTATGCCCACTGCTTCCCTTCCAGACCCCCAGTCCAGGACCCACCCAGACCCTTATGTAGGTAGAAAGTTCATCCATTTTTTTTATTCTTTACTGTCCCCCATTCTCTTGTAAATTCCTCCCTGTCTGTCTCTCCTTAGATTGAGTCTTTGGTGGCAGCTGCCTGACACATCTCAAAGCACTTGGCGAGAAGTGGGCATGCTTCACCCACTGCTTCCCTTCCAGACCCCCAGTCCAGGACCCACCCAGACTCCTAGGCTGGTAGAAAGCTCCTCTATTTTTTTCTCCTTTACTGTCCCCCATTCTTTTATAAATATCTCCCTGCCTGTCTCACAACAGCTTGCAGTTTTGGTGGAAGCTGCCTGGCACATCTCAAGGCACCAGGTGAGCAAGGCGGCACACTGTGCTGAATGCTTCCCTTCAAGACCCCCACTGCAGGACCCACCCCTACCCCTAGGTGGGTAGAAAGCTCCTCTATTATTTTTTCTTCTTTAATGTCCTCCATTCTTTAGTAAATTCCTCCCTGTCTCTCTCTCCTCAGCTTGCGTCTTTGGCAGAAGCTGCCTAGCACATTTCAAGGCACATTTTGTGCAAGGAGGCACGCTGCACCCACAACTTCCCTTCCAGACCCCCAGTCCAGGACTCACCCAGATCTTTAGGCTCCTAGAAAGCTCCTCTATTTTTTTTCTTTTTTTAATGTCCCCCATTCTTTTATGAATTCCTCCCTGTCTCACTCCACAACTTGTGCCTTTGGCAGAATATTCCTGGCACATTTCAAGGCACTTGGTGAGCTACTGGACAAGCTGCACCCTCTATTCTCTTCTAGATCCCCAGTCAAGGACGAACCCAGACCCCTAGGCAGGTAGAAATTTCCTCCATTTTTTTTTCTTCTTTACTGTTCCCCATTCTTTTGTAAATTTCTCCCTGTCTGTCTCTCCACAGCTTGTGCCTTTCTTGGCAGATGCATGGCATATCTCAAGGCACCTGGTGAGCAAGGGGGCATGCTGAGTCTACTGCTTCCTTTCCAGTCTGCCAGTCTAGGTACAACCAAGTTCCCTAGGCAGGTAGAAAGCTCCTCTATATTTTTTCTTCTTTACTGTCCCCCATTTTTTAGCAAATTCCTCCCTCTCTGTCTCTCCAGAGCTTGCACCTTTGGCATCAGCTACATGGCACATCTCAATGCCCCTGGCAAACAAGGGGGCCCTCTGCACCCACTGCTTCCCTTTTAGAACCCCAGTCCAGGACCCACCCAGACCCCTAGGCTAGTAGAAAACTCCTCTATATTTTTTCTTCTTTCCTGTAGCCCATTCTTTTGTAAATTCCTCCTTGTCTGTCCCTACACAGCTTGCACCTTTGGCCTCAGCAGTCCACTTCTTACCTTCAATTCCCTTAGTCCAGGAACCACCCAGACCCCTAGGGAAGAAGAAAATTACTTTATTTTTTTTTTCTTTTTTACTGCTCCCCATTCTTTTGTAAATTCCTCCCTGTCTATCTCTCCACTGCTTGCACCTTTGGCAGCAGTTGCCTGACACATCTCAAGGCACCTGGCAAGAAAGGGGCACACTGCCTCCACTGCTTCCCTTCCAGGCCCCCAGTCCAGGACCCATCCAGCCCCCTAGACAGGTAGAAACCTCCTCCATTTATTTTTCTTTACTCTCTGCTATTCTTGTGTAAATTACTCCCTGTCTGTCTCTCCACAGCTTGCGCCTTTGGTGTCAGCTCCTTGGCGCATCTCAAGGCAACTGGAGAGCAAGTGGGCATGCTGTGCCCACTGCTTCCCTTCTAGACCCCAGTACAGGACCCAACCAGACCCCTAGGCAGGCATAAAGTTCATCCATTATTTTTCTTCTTTACTGTCCCTCATTCTTTTGTCAATTCTTCCCTGTCCATCTCTCCACAGCTTGCACATTTGGTGGCAGCTGCCTAGCATATACCAAGGCACCTGGTAGGCAAGGGGACACACTGTGACCCCTGATTACCTTCCAGAATCCTAGTGCAGGACCGACACAGACCCCTAGGCAGGTAGAAAGCTCCTCTATTTTTTTTCTTCTTTACTGTCCTCCATTCTTCTGTAAATTCTTCCCTGTCTGTCTCTCCACAGCTGCGCCATTAGTGGCAGATGCCTGGCACATCTCAAGGCAACTGGTGAGCAAGGGGGCACACTGTGCCCACTGCTTCCCTTCCAGACCCGAATCCAGGACCCACACAGACTCCTAGGCAGGTAGAAAGTTCATCCATTCTTTTTTTCTTCTTTACTGTCCCCCATTCTCTTGTAAATTTCTCCTTGTCTGACTCTCCACCGTTTGTGCCTTTAGCAGCAGTTGCCTGGCACATCACAAGGCACCTGGCAAGCAAGGGGTATGCTGCAACCCCTGCTTACATCCAGTCCCCCAGTTCAGGACCCACCCAGACCCCTAGACAAGAAGAGTTTTTCCTTTTTTACTGTTCCCCATTCTTTTGTAAATTCCTTCCTATCTGTCTCTTCCCAGCTTGCACATTTGGAGGCAGCTGCCTGGCACATCTCAAGGCACCTAGCAAGTAAGCGGGCACGCTGCAACCACTGCTTCCTTCCAAATGCCCAGTCCAGGAACCACTCAGACACAGACGACCAGGAAGATGACACAGACGACCAGGAAGATGACACAGACGACCAGGAAGAAGACGACGACCCTGAAGACCCTGAAGAGTTGTAGCACTACATCATCTCCGGATAACCCTGGAGAGTTGTTACACTGCATTGTCTCCATGCTGCTCAAAATAGATGATGAGACCCTGAAGAGTTGTAACACTGTATCGTCTACGTGCTGTACCTTGCTGCCCACAATAAACAGATGACACTGAAGATACTGTCATCTCCGTGTTGTAACACTACGCTGCTTGTCCCGGCTCTCACTCCTTCATTCCGGAAACCTGTTCGACTGTCCCCCTGGATTGGGAGGGACACTTTGCCACTTGGTGGCAACTGCCTGGCTCATCTCAAGGCACCTGGCATGCATGGGGGCACCCTGTACCCACTGCTTCCCTTCCAGACCCCCAGTCCAGGACCCACGAAGACCACTAGGCAGGTAGAAAGCTCCTCTATTTTTTTCTTCTTTACTGTCCCCCATTCTTTTGTAAATTCCTCTCTGTCTGTCTCTCCACAGCTTGCGACTTTGGTGGCAGCTGCCTGGCACATCTCAAGGCACATTTCGTGTAAGGAGGTATGCTGCACCCACAGTTTCCCTTCCAGATGCCCAGTCCATGGCCCACCCAGACTTTAGACTTGTAGAAAGCTCCTCTATTTTTTTTCCTTTCTTTACTGTCCCCCATTCTTTTGTAAATTTCTACCTGTCTGTCACTCCACAGCTTGCCCTTTGGTGGAACCTGCCTGGCACATCTCAAGGCACTTGGCAAGCCAGGGGCCACGCTGCACCCACTGCTTCCCTTGCAGACCCATGAACCAGGACAAATCCAGACCCTGAGGTGGGTAGAAAGATCCTCCATTTTTTTTCTTCTTTACTGTCCCCCATTCTTTTGTAAATTCCTCCCTGTCTGTCTCTCCACACTTGCGCCATTGGCGGCATCTGCCTGGCACATCTCAAAGCACCTGGCAAGCAAAGGGGCTTGATTCACCCACTGCTTCCCTCCCAGACCCCCAGTCCAGGACCCACCCAGAACCCTAGGCAGGTTGAAAGCTACTCTCTTATTTTTCTTCTTTACTGTCCCCCATTCCTTTGTAAATTCCTCCCTGTCTGTCTCTCCACAGCTTGTGCCTTTGGGGACAGCTGTCTGGCATAACTCAAAGCACATGGCATGCAAAGGGGCACGCTGCACCCACAGCTTCCCTTCCAGAACCCCAGTCCACGACCCAACCAGACCCATAGGCTCATAGAAAACTCTTCTATGATTTTTCTTCTTTACTGTCCTCCATTCTTTTGTAAATTCCTCTTTGTCTGTCTCTCCACATTTGCACCTTTGGCGGAAGCTGCCTGGCACATCTCAAGGCACTTGGCGAGATAGGGGGCATGCTGCGCCCACTGCTTCCCTTCCAGACAGCCAGTCCAGGACCTACTCAGACCACTAGGCAGGTAGAAAGTTCCTCCATGTTTTTTTCTACTTTACTGTGCCCCATTCTTTTGTAAATTCCTCCTTGTCTGTCTCTCTACAACTTGCACCTTTGGCGGCAGATGCATGGATTATCTCATGACACCTGGCGAGCAATGGGGCATGCTGAGCCTACTGCTTCCCTCCCAGACCCCAGTCCAGGACCCAGGAATACCCCTTGTCGTGTAGAAAGAGCCTCCATTTTATTTTCTTCTTTACTGTTCCCCGTCCTTTTGTAAATTCTTCCCTGTCTGTCTCTTCACAGCTTGCACCTTTCTCAGCAGCTGCCTGGCACATCTGAAGGCACTTGGCGAGCATGGGAGTATGCTGGGCCCATTGCTTCCCTTCCAGACCCTCAGTCCAGGACCCACATAGACCGCTAGGCAGGTAGATAGTTCCTCCATTTTTTTTTCTTCTTTACTGTCCCCCATTCTTTACTAATTTTCTCCTGTCTGTCTCTCCATAGCTTGCACCTTTGGCAGCAGATGCCTGGAACATCTCAAGGCACCTGTCTAGCAAGAAGGCACACTGCGCCCATTGCTTCCCTTACATATCCCCAGTTCAGGACCCAAACAGACGCCTAGGCAGGAAGAAAATTCCTCCATCTTTTTCTTCTTTATTGTCCCCCCTTATTTTGTAAATTTCTCCCTGTCTCTCTCAACACAACCTGCACATTTGGCAGCAGCTGCCTGGCACATCTTGCGAGCATAGGGACATGCTGGGCCCACTGCTTCCCTTCCAGATCCCCAGTCCAGGACCCACACATACCCCTAGGCAGGTAGATAGTTCCTCCATTATTTTTTCTTCTTTACTGTCCCACATTCTTTAGTAAATTCCTCCATATCTGTCTCTCCACAGCTCGTGCCTTAGGCGGAAGCTGCCTGGCACATCTCAAGGCACCTGGCATACAAGGGAGTCCTTGGTGCCCACCCCTTTCCTACCAGACCCCCAATCCAGGACGTTCCCAGATCCTAGGCAGGTAGAAATCTCGCCTTTTTTTCTTCTTCTTCACTGTCCACCTTTCTTTTGTAAGTATCTCCCAAAGCTGTCTCTCCACAGCTTGCACCTTTGGCGGCATCTGCCTGGCACATCTCAAGGCACATTTCGTGGAAGGGGGTATGCTGCACCCACAGCTTCCCTTCCAGACACCCAGTCCAGGACCCACCCAGACTTTAGGCTCGTAGAAAGTTCCTCCATTATTTTTTCTTCTTTACTGTCCCTCATTCTTTTGAAAATTCCTCCCTTTCTGTCTCTCCACAGCTGGCACCTTTTGCGGCAACTGCCTGGCACATCTCAAGGCTCCTGACGAGGAAGGGGGCACACTGCACCACTGCTTCCCTTCCAAACCCCAGTCCAGGACAAACTCAGATCCCTAGGCAGTTAGAAATCTCCTCTATTTTTTTTTGGTCTTCTTCACTGTCCTCCATTCTTTTGTAAGTTCCTCCCTGTCTGTCTCTCCACAGATTGCACTTTAGATGGCAGCGGCCTGGCATATCTCAAGGTATCTGGTGAGCAAGGAGGCATGATGGGCCCAGTGCTTCCCTTCCAGACCCCCAGTAATGGACAAAAACAGACCGTTAGGCAGGTAGAAAGTTACTCCATTTTTTTTTCTTCATTATTGTCCTCCATTCTCTTGGAAATTCTTCCTTGTCTGTCTGTCCACAGACTGCACCTTTCATGGCTGATGCATGGAACATCTCAAGGCAACTGCCAAGCAAGTGGCATGCTGTGCCCACTGCTTCTCTTCCAGACAGCCAGTCCAGGGCTCACCCAGACCCCTAGGCAGGTAGAATGTTCCTCCATATTTTCTTATTCTTTACTGTACCCCATTATTTTGTAGATTCTTCCCTGTCTTTCTCTCCACAGCTTCCGCCCTGGGTGGCAGCTGCCTGGAACATCTCAAGGCACCTAGAGAGCAAGGGGGAACGCTGCACCCACTGCTTCCATTCCCGACCCCCAGTCCTGGACCCACCCAGACACCTAGGTGGATAGAAAACTCTTCTATGTTTTTTCTTCTTTACTGTCCCCCATTCTTTTGTAAATTCCTCCCTGTCTGTCGCTCCACAGATTGTGCTTTTCGTGGCAGCGGCCTGGCATATCTCAAGACACCTGGCGAGCAAGGAGACCCACTGGGCCCACTGGGTCCCTTCCAGACCCCCTGTCCAAGACCCACGCAGACGCCTATGAAGGCAGAAAACCACTCAATTTTTTTTTCTTCTTTACTGTTGCCCATTCTTTTGCAAATACCTCCTTGTCTGTCTCTCCACAGCTTGCGCCTTTGGAGGCAGCTGCCTGACACATCTCAAGGCACCTGGCAAGCAAGTGGGCATGCGACACCCACTGCTTCTCTTCCAGACTGCCAGTCCAGGGCCCACACAGACCCCTACGCAAGAAGAAAGTTTCCTTATTTTTTTTTCATTTTTATTGTTCCCCATTATTTTGTAAATTCCTTCCTGTCTGCCTCTCCACATCTTGTACCTTTGGTGCCTGGCACATGCCTGGCACATGCGTGGCACATCTCAAGGCACCTGGCAAGCAAAGGGCACACAGTGTCCACAGCTTCCCTTCCAGACCCCCAGTCCAGGATGCAACCAGACCCCTAGGCGGTTAGAAAGCTCCATTATTTTTTTTTCTTCTTTACTATCCCCCATTCTTTTGTAAATCCCTTCCATGTCTGTCTTTCCACAGCTTGGCCCTTTGGCGGCAATTGCCTGACACATCTCAAGGCACCTGGTGAGCAAAGGAGCATGCTGTGTCCACAGCTTTCCTTCCAGACCCCAAGTCTAGGACCCACCCAGACCCCTAGGTGGATAGAAAGTTCCTCTATTTAATTGTCATCTTTATTCTTCCCCATTCTTTTGTAAATTTCTTCCCTGTCTGTCTCTCCACTGCCTGCACCTTTGCGGCAGGTGTCTGGCACATATCAAGGCAACTGGCGAGCAAGGGGGCATGCTGTGCCCACTTCTTCCCTTCCAGACCCCCATTTCTGGACAAACCCAGACCCCTAGGTGGATAGAAATCTCCTCTATATTTATTCTTCTTTATTTTCCCCCATTCTTTTGTAAATTCCTCCCTGTCTGTCTCTCCACAGCTTGCGCCTTTGGCATCAGCTGCCTGGCACATCTCAAGGCAACTGGCGAGCAAGGGGGCATGCTATGCCCACTGCTTCCCTTCCAGACCCCCAGTCCAGGACCCACCCAGACCCTTATGTAGGTAGAAAGTTCATCCATTTTTTTTATTCTTTACTGTCCCCCATTCTCTTGTAAATTCCTCCCTGTCTGTCTCTCCTTAGATTGAGTCTTTGGTGGCAGCTGCCTGACACATCTCAAAGCACTTGGCGAGAAGTGGGCATGCTTCACCCACTGCTTCCCTTCCAGACCCCCAGTCCAGGACCCACCCAGACTCCTAGGCTGGTAGAAAGCTCCTCTATTTTTTTCTCCTTTACTGTCCCCCATTCTTTTATAAATATCTCCCTGCCTGTCTCACAACAGCTTGCAGTTTTGGTGGAAGCTGCCTGGCACATCTCAAGGCACCAGGTGAGCAAGGCGGCACACTGTGCTGAATGCTTCCCTTCAAGACCCCCACTGCAGGACCCACCCCTACCCCTAGGTGGGTAGAAAGCTCCTCTATTATTTTTTCTTCTTTAATGTCCTCCATTCTTTAGTAAATTCCTCCCTGTCTCTCTCTCCTCAGCTTGCGTCTTTGGCAGAAGCTGCCTAGCACATTTCAAGGCACATTTTGTGCAAGGAGGCACGCTGCACCCACAACTTCCCTTCCAGACCCCCAGTCCAGGACTCACCCAGATCTTTAGGCTCCTAGAAAGCTCCTCTATTTTTTTTCTTTTTTTAATGTCCCCCATTCTTTTATGAATTCCTCCCTGTCTCACTCCACAACTTGTGCCTTTGGCAGAATATTCCTGGCACATTTCAAGGCACTTGGTGAGCTACTGGACAAGCTGCACCCTCTATTCTCTTCTAGATCCCCAGTCAAGGACGAACCCAGACCCCTAGGCAGGTAGAAATTTCCTCCATTTTTTTTTCTTCTTTACTGTTCCCCATTCTTTTGTAAATTTCTCCCTGTCTGTCTCTCCACAGCTTGTGCCTTTCTTGGCAGATGCATGGCATATCTCAAGGCACCTGGTGAGCAAGGGGGCATGCTGAGTCTACTGCTTCCTTTCCAGTCTGCCAGTCTAGGTACAACCAAGTTCCCTAGGCAGGTAGAAAGCTCCTCTATATTTTTTCTTCTTTACTGTCCCCCATTTTTTAGCAAATTCCTCCCTCTCTGTCTCTCCAGAGCTTGCACCTTTGGCATCAGCTACATGGCACATCTCAATGCCCCTGGCAAACAAGGGGGCCCTCTGCACCCACTGCTTCCCTTTTAGAACCCCAGTCCAGGACCCACCCAGACCCCTAGGCTAGTAGAAAACTCCTCTATATTTTTTCTTCTTTCCTGTAGCCCATTCTTTTGTAAATTCCTCCTTGTCTGTCCCTACACAGCTTGCACCTTTGGCCTCAGCAGTCCACTTCTTACCTTCAATTCCCTTAGTCCAGGAACCACCCAGACCCCTAGGGAAGAAGAAAATTACTTTATTTTTTTTTTCTTTTTTACTGCTCCCCATTCTTTTGTAAATTCCTCCCTGTCTATCTCTCCACTGATTGCACCTTTGGCAGCAGTTGCCTGACACATCTCAAGGCACCTGGCAAGAAAGGGGCACACTGCCTCCACTGCTTCCCTTCCAGGCCCCCAGTCCAGGACCCATCCAGCCCCCTAGACAGGTAGAAACCTCCTCCATTTATTTTTCTTTACTCTCTGCTATTCTTGTGTAAATTACTCCCTGTCTGTCTCTCCACAGCTTGCGCCTTTGGTGTCAGCTCCTTGGCGCATCTCAAGGCAACTGGAGAGCAAGTGGGCATGCTGTGCCCACTGCTTCCCTTCTAGACCCCAGTACAGGACCCAACCAGACCCCTAGGCAGGCATAAAGTTCATCCATTATTTTTCTTCTTTACTGTCCCTCATTCTTTTGTCAATTCTTCCCTGTCCATCTCTCCACAGCTTGCACATTTGGTGGCAGCTGCCTAGCATATACCAAGGCACCTGGTAGGCAAGGGGACACACTGTGACCCCTGATTACCTTCCAGAATCCTAGTGCAGGACCGACACAGACCCCTAGGCAGGTAGAAAGCTCCTCTATTTTTTTTCTTCTTTACTGTCCTCCATTCTTCTGTAAATTCTTCCCTGTCTGTCTCTCCACAGCTGCGCCATTAGTGGCAGATGCCTGGCACATCTCAAGGCAACTGGTGAGCAAGGGGGCACACTGTGCCCACTGCTTCCCTTCCAGACCCGAATCCAGGACCCACACAGACTCCTAGGCAGGTAGAAAGTTCATCCATTCTTTTTTTCTTCTTTACTGTCCCCCATTCTCTTGTAAATTTCTCCTTGTCTGACTCTCCACCGTTTGTGCCTTTAGCAGCAGTTGCCTGGCACATCACAAGGCACCTGGCAAGCAAGGGGTATGCTGCAACCCCTGCTTACATCCAGTCCCCCAGTTCAGGACCCACCCAGACCCCTAGACAAGAAGAGTTTTTCCTTTTTTACTGTTCCCCATTCTTTTGTAAATTCCTTCCTATCTGTCTCTTCCCAGCTTGCACATTTGGAGGCAGCTGCCTGGCACATCTCAAGGCACCTAGCAAGTAAGCGGGCACGCTGCAACCACTGCTTCCTTCCAAATGCCCAGTCCAGGAACCACTCAGACAACTAGGCAGGTAGAAAGTTCCTCCATTTTATTTTCTTCTTTACTGTCCCCATTCTTTTGTAAATTCCTCCCTGTCTGTCTTTCCACAGCTTGTGCCTTTGGCAGAAGCTGCCTGACACATCTCAAGGCACCTGGCAAGAAGGGGGCATGCTTCGCCCACTGCTTCCCTTCTAGACCCCCTGTCTAGGACCCACTCTGACCCCTAGGCAGATAGAAAGATCCTCCATATTTTTTTCTTGTTAACTGTCTCACATTGTTCTGTAAATTTTTCTCTGTCTGTCTCTCCACAGTTTGGGCCTTTGGCGGTTGCTGCCTGGTACATCTCAAGGCACCTGGCTAGCAAGGTGGCATGCTGTGCCCACTGCTTCCCTTCCAGACCCCAAGTCCAGGACCCACTCAGACCCCTAGGCAGATAGAAATCTCCTCTATTTTTTTTTCTTCTTTTCTGTCTCCTATTCTTTTCTAAATTCCTTTCTGTCTCTCCACAGCTTGCATGTTTGGTGGCAGCTGCCTGGCATATCTCAAGGTACCTGATAAGGGAACCAGCTGTTACCATAATGGCTATGTTGCTGGACTCCCACGTAGTCGACCGTGGTTCCTGTCCCAGACCTGGTGGCTTAAAACTCACGCCAGGCGCATGTATGTGCATGCCCAAGATCCCAAGAGCAGAATGGAGGAGAAGCAATTGCAGCCTGACCATCCCCGCTGGGAGGGGTATATCTCGCTTTCTATCTCTATGTCTCTCTCTGTCTGTTTGGCAAGCGCATGTGCCCTATAGCAAAACCTCTCCAAAAAAAAAAAAAGGCACCTGGTGAGCAAGGGAGCATGCCATGCCCACTGCTTCCCTTCCAGACCCCCAGTCCAGGACCCACCCAGACCCCTAGGCAAGTAGAAAGTTTGTCCATTCTTTTTCTTCTTTACTGTCCCCCATTCTTTTTTAAATTCCTCCTTGTCTGTCTCTCCACAGATTGTGCCTTTGGCGGCAGCAGCCTGGCACATCTCAATGCACCTGGCGAGCAAAGGGACACCCTGTGCCAACCGCTTCCCTTCCAGACCCCCAATCCAGGACCCAAATAGATGCCTAGGCAGGTAGAAAGTTACTCCATTTTTTTTTCTTTATAGTCCCCCATTCTTCTGTAAATTCCTTTCTGTCTGTCTCTCCACTGCCTGCACCTTTGGTGGCAGGTGCCTGGCACATCTCAAGGCACCTGGCAAGCCAGTGGCATGGTGGGCCCACAGCTTTCCTTCCAGACCCCCAGTCCCGGATGCACAAAGACTCCTTGGCAGGTAGAAAGCTCCATTATTTTCTTTTCTTCTTTACTGTCCCCTTTCTTTTGTAAATTCCTCCCTGTTGGTCTCTCCACTGCCTGCGCATTTGGCAGCAGGTGCTGGGCACATCTCAATGCACCTGGTGAGCATGGGGACATGCTGCACCCACTGCTTCCCTTCCAGACCCCCAGTCCAGGACCCACCCAGACCCCTAGGTAGGTAGAATGTTCCTTCATTTTTTTTTTCTTCTTTACTTTCCCCCATTCTTTGGTGAATTTCTCCCCATTTCTCCACAAGGGACTCTGAGGGAGGGTCATCTCTTACCCCCACCCCACTTCCAGTCTCCACCTCCTTAGTAGGTAGATAGAAATTTTCTGAGGCTTTTTTCTTTTTTTTTTCCCCCCCCCTTCCAGTCTCCCCAGCCCCAGTCTCCACATTTTTGGTAGGTAGATAGAAATTTTCTGAGTTTTTTTTTTTCTTTTTTCTTTTTCCCTTGGAGCCCATCTATTCTATTGCTAATTCCTAGCTCTGCCTCTCTTCACAGACTGTCCTTCCAGGCCGCAGGCACCAGTTCCAACTAGAAACCTCTGGCTTTAGCGTGGCACATGACTTTTTCTTTATGTCTTTCTGTTGTCTTTCATTTCATTTCATATTATCCTCTCCTCTGCACTTCTTACACTGACAGAGGAACTAGGCAGGTCTAGAATCATACACCTGAAATTCCCTAGTAACGCAAGTGTGTCTGAGATCCTCCCTTGTACTGATCAATCTGTGAGAACGGAGTTACTGCTTTTTAGACACCTCAGTAGAGTTCCTCTCTTGAGATCTCATTGG
>NW_006201681.1:53417-67659 GCF_000334495.1 Tupaia belangeri chinensis | reverse complement strand
GAGATTCCTCAAAAATCTACAGATAGATCTGCCATATGATCCAGGGATCCCACTCCTCAGTATCTACCCAAAGTATAGAAGAATTCTTCATTGGAAAAGTGCTTGCACATCAATATTTATTGCGGCACTATTCACAATTGCTAAGTCTTGGAACCAAACCAAATGCCCCCATATGGAGGAATGGATTGAAAAACTGTGGCACATATACTCTATGGAATACTACTCAGTCATTAGAAACCAATAGAACCCTGGGTTTTGACAGAAAGTGGAATATGTACTGCTGAGTGAGGCAAGCCAGGCTATGAAGGAAAGACATTGTATGTCCCCACTTAACATATACCGTGTGTCTGCATTCTATGACTGAAACTGATTGACTAATGGTTGAACAAACACAAGAGATGGGTGTGAAAGTCTGACGAGGTATATGTGGAGGAGTGGGGCCTAACGAAGGACATTTGGAGAAGAGATACAGAGGTAGAGCATTGATGGGATGGGAAAGTGTGGTGTTCTCTGTTAAAGATATTTTGATCAACAAGTCTGGGGAGAAATGTGCACATATCGAAATGGTCTCATTGTAAGTCAAACAATATGATTGAAATTATGTACAAAATACAAAAAATAAATAGTGTGGGGGAAAAAAAGGAGAAAGGAATAAAAAAGAAAAAGAAAAAGACCCCAGTCCAGGACCCACCCAGACACCTAAGCTGGTAGAAATTTCCTCCCTTTTTTTCTTCTTTATGGTCCCCCATTGTTTTGTAAATTCCTCCCCATCTGTCTCTCCAAAGCTTGCACCTTTAGCAATAGGTGTCTAGCACATCTCGAGACACCTGTCGAGCAAGGGGACATCTGCACCTAAAACTTCCCTTCCACATCCTCTGTCTAGGACCAACCCTAACCACTAGGGAGGTAGAAAGTGTCTCCATTATTTTTTCTACTTTACTGTCCCCCATTCTTTTGGAAATTCTTCCCCGTCTGTCTTTCCAGAACTTGCGCCTTTGTTGGCAGCTGCCTGGCACATCTCAAGGCACCTGGCGAGCAAGGGGGCACACGGCGCCCACTGTTTCCTGTCCAGACCACCAGTTCAGGACCCTCACAGTCCCCTAGGCAGGTAGAAAGTTCCTCCATTTTTTTTCTTCTTTATTGTCCGCCAGTCTTTTGTAAATTCCTCCCCGTCTGAATCTCCACAGCTTGAGTCTTTGGCGGCAGCTGCCTGGCACATCTCAAGGCACCTGGCGAGCAAGGGGGCATGCTGTGCCCACCACTTCCCTTCCAGACATCCAGTCCAGGACCCACGCAGACCCCTAGGCACTTAGGAAGTTCCTCCATTTTTTTCCTTCTTTACTGTCACTCATTCTTTTGTAAATTCCTCCCCTTCTGTCTTTCCACAGCTTGCACCTTTGGCAGCAGCTGCCTGGCACATCTCACAGCACCTGGCGACCAAGGGGGCACGCTGTGCCCCTTGCTTCCCTTCCAGTCCCTCAGTACAGGACCCACCCAGACCCCTAGGCAGCTAGATAGGTCCTCCACATTTTTCTTCTTTACTGTCACCCATTTTTAAAAAATTCCTCCCCCTCTGTCTCTCCACAGCTTGCGCCTTTGCCGCAGCTTCCTGGCACATCTCAAGGCACCCGTTGAGCAAGGAACGCTGCTCCCACTGCTGCCCTTCCAGACCACCAGTCCAGGATCCACCCAGACCCCCAGGCAGGTGAAAAGTTCCTACATTTTTTTTTTCTTCTTTACTGTCTCCCATCCTTTTGTAAATTCCTCCCTGTCTGTCTCTCCACAGCTTGCACCTTTGGCAGCAGCTGCCTGGCACATCTCAAGGGACCTGGTGAGCAAGGGGACATGCTGCGCCCACTACTTCCCTTCCAGATCCTCAGACCAGGTCACACCCAGAACACTAGGCAGGTAGAAAGTTCCTCCATTTTTTTTTCTTCTTTACTGTCTCCCATCCTTTTGTAAATTCCTCCCTGTCTGTCTCTCCACAGCTTGCACCTTTGGCAGCAGCTGCCTGGCACATCTCAAGGCACCTGGCGAGTAAGGGAGAATGCTGTGCCCACTGCTTCCATTCCAGATCCCCAGTCCAGGACCCACCCAGACCCCTAGGCAGGTAAAAAGTTCCTCCATTTTTTTCTTCTTTATGGATCCCCATTGTTTTGGAAATTCCTTCCCATCTGTCTCTCCAAAGCTTGCACCTTTGGCAGCAGGTGCCTCACACATTTCAAGGCACCTGGAGAGCAAGGAGCATGCTTCACCCACTACTTCCCTTCCAGACCCCCAGTCCAGGACCCATCCAGATCCCTAGGCAGTTAGAAAGTTCCTCCATTTTTTTCTTCTTCACTGTCCCCCATTCTTTTTTAAATTCTTCCCTGTCTGTCTCTCCTCAGCTTGCGCCTTTGGCGGCAGCTACCTGGCACATCTCAAGGCACCTGACCAGCAAGGGGGCAAGCTGCGCTCACTGCTTCCCTTCCAGACCTCCAGTCCAGGACCCATCCTGACCCCTAGGCAGGTAGAAAGTTCTTCCATTTTTTCCCTTCTTTACTGTCTCCCATTCCTTTGTAAATTTCTCCCCATCTGTCTCTCTACAGCGTGCACCTTTGGAGGCAGCTGCCTAGCACATCTCAAGGGACCTGGTGAGCAAGGGGGCATGTGGCGCCCACTGCTTCCCTTCCACACTCAGTCCAGGACCGACCCAGACCTCTAGGCTGGTAGAAAGTTCCTCCATATTTTTTTCTTCTTTACTGTCCCCCATTCTTTTTAAATTCTTTCTTCTGTGTCGCTCCACAGTTTGTGCATTTGGCAGCCACTGCCGGGCACATCTCGAGGCACCTGGCGAGCAAGGGGGCACACTGCGCCCACTGCTTCCCTTCCAGACCACCAGACCTGGACCCTCCCAGTACCCTAGGCAGGTAGAAAGTTCCTCTATTTTTTTTCTTCTTTACTGTACCCCATTCTTTTGTAAATTCCTCCCTGTCTGTCTCTCCACCGCTTGTGCCTTTGGCAGAAACTGCCTGGCACATCTCAAGGAACCTGGCGAGCAAGGGGGCACACTGCGCCCACTGCTTCCCTTGGGGTCCCCCAGTCCAGGGCCCACCCATACCCCTACGCAGGTGAAATGTTCCTCCATTTTTTTCTTCTTTACTGTACCCCATTCTTTTGTAAATTCCTCCCTGTCTGTCTCTCCACCGCTTGTGCCTTTGGCAGAAACTGCCTGGCACATCTCAAGGAACCTGATGAGCAAGGGGGCACGCTGCACTCATGGCTTCCCTTCCTGGCCCTCAGAACAGGTCACACCCAGCACACTAGGCAGGTAGAAAGTTCCTCCATTTTTTTTTTCTTCTTTACTGTCACCCATTCTTTTGTAAAATCCTCCCCCTCTGTCTCTCCACAGCTTGTGCCTTTGGCGGCAGGTGCCTGGCACATCTCAAGGCACCTGGTGAGTAAGGGAGAATGCTGCTCCCACTGCTTCCCTTCCAGACCCCCAGTCCAGGGCCTGCCCAGTACCCTAGGCAGGTAGAAAGTTTCTCCTTTTTTTTTCTTCTTTACTATATCACCCATTCTTTTGTAAATTCTCCCCCGTCAATCTCTCCACAGCTTGTGCCTTTGGTGGCAGCTGCCTTGCGAGTAAGGAGAATGCTGTGCCCACTGCTTCCCTTCCAGATCCCCAGCCCAGGGCCCACCCAGACCCCTAGGCAGGTAAAATGTTCCTCCATTTTTTTTTCTTCTTTACTGTCCCTCATTCTTTTGCAAATTCCTCCTCCTCTGTCTCTCCATAGCTTGCGCCTTTGGCGGCAGCTGCCTTGCACATCTCAAGGCACCGGGCTATCAAGGAGGTATGCAGTGCCCACTGCTTCCTTTCCAGACCCCCAGTCCATGACCCACACAGACACCTGGGAAGGGAAATGTTCCTCCATTTTTTTTCTTCTTTATTGACTCCCATTATTCTTTAATTCCTCTTCCTCTATCTCTCCTAACCTTGTGCCTTTGGCGGCAGCTGCCTGGCACACCTCATGGCACCTGACGATTAATGGGGCATACTGAGCCCAGTGCTTCCCTTCCAGACCCCCATTCCACGACCCACCCTGACCCCTAGGCAGGTAGAAAGTTTCTCCAATTTTTTTCTTCTTTACTTCCCCCATTCTTTTGTAAATTCCTCCCCATCTGTCTCTCCAAAGTTGGGCTTTTGGTGGCAGCTCCCTGGCACATCTCACGGTACCCGGCGAGCATGGGGGCACACTGCACGCACTTCTTCCCTTCGATAACCCCAATCCAGGGCCAACCCAGACCTCTAGGCAGGTAGAAATTTCCTCCACTTTTATTTCTTCTTTACTGTCCCCCATTCTTTTGTAAATTCCTCCCCATCTGTCTCTCCACAGCTTGGACCTTTGGCGGAACTGCCTGGCACATCATAAGGCACCTGGCAAGCAAGGGGGCACACTGCTTCCACTGCTTCCCTTCCAGTCCCCGAGTCCAGGACTCATCCAGACCTCTAGGCAGGAAGAAAGTTCCTCCATTCTTTTTTCTTCTTTACTGTCCCCCATTCTTTTGTAAATTCCTCTCCGTCTGTCTCTGCACAGTTTGTGCATTTGGTGGCCGCTGCTAGGCACATCTCAAGGCTCCTGGTGAGCAAGGGGGCACGCTGCACCCACTGCTTCTCTTCCAGACCCCCAGACCAGGGCCCACCCAGTACCCTAGGCAGGAAGAAAGTTCCTCCATTTTTTTTCTTCTTTACTGTCACCCGTTCTTTTGTAAATTCCTCCACCTGTGTCTCTCCACAGCTTGCGCCTTTGGCGGCAGTTGCCTGGCCCATCTCAAGGCACCTGTTGAGCAAGGGAGAATGCTGCACCCACTGCTTCCCTTCCAGACCCCTAGCCAAGGACCCACCCAGAACCCTAGGCAGGTGAAAAGTTCCTCCATTTTCTTTGTTCTTTACTCTACCCCATTCTTCTGTAAACTATCCCCGTCTGTCTCTCCACATCTTGCGCCTTTGGCAGCAGCTGCCTGCACATCTCAAGGCACCTGGCAAGCAAGGGGGCATGCTGCGCCCACTGCTTCCCTTCCAAAACCCCAGTCCAGGACCAACCCAGACCCCTAGGCAGGTAGAATGTTCCTTCAGTTGATTTCTTTACTATCCCCCATTGTTTTGTATATTCTTCCCCCTGTGTCTTTCTACAGCTTGCGCCTTTGGCAGCAGCTGCCTGGCACATCTCAAGGCACTTGGAGAGCCAGGGGGCATGCTGCACTCACGGCTTTCATTCCATACCACCAGTCTGGACCCAACCTGACCCCTAGGCAGGTAGAAAGTTCCTCCATTATTTTTCTTCTTTACTGTCCCTCATTCTTTTGTAAATTCCTCCCCTTCTGTATCTGCACAGCTTGAGCCTTTGATGGCAGGTGCCTGGCACATCTCAAGGCACCTGGCGAGCAAGGGTGCATGCTGCCCTTTTCTTCCAGGTCCCAGTCCTGGATCCACCCTGACCCCTAGGCAGGTTTAAAGTTCCTCCATTTTTTTTTCTTTACTGTCACCCACTCTTTTGTAATTTCCTCCCCATCTCTCCACTGCTTGCGCCTTTGGTGGCAGGTGCCTGGCAAATCTCACGGCACCTGGCGAGCACAGGGGCACGATGCACCCACTGCTTATTTTACACACCCTAGTTCAGGATCCACCCAGACCCCTAGGCAGGTAAAAAGTTCCTCCATTTTTTTTTTCTTTACTGTCCCCATTGTTTTGTAAATTCCTCCCTGTCTGTCTCCCCTCAATTTGTGCCTTTGGCGGCAGCTGCCTGGCACATCTCAAAGCACTTGGCGAGCAAGGGGGCAGGCTGCACTCAGTGCTTTCCTTCCAGACCACCAGTCCTGGACCCAACCTGACCCCTAGGCAGGTAGAAAGTTCCTCCATTTTTTTTTTCTTTACTGTCCCCATTGTTTTGTAAATTCCTCCCCACCTGTCTTTCCAAGGCTTGCGCCTTTGGCGGCAGCTGCCTGGCACATCTCAAAGCACTTGGCGAGCAAGGGGGCAGGCTGCACTCAGTGCTTTCCTTCCAGACCACCAGTCCTGGACCCAACCTGACCCCTAGGCAGGTAGAAAGTTCCTCCATTTTTTTTTCTTCTTTACTGTCCCCCATTCTTTTGTAAATTTCTCACCGACTGTCTCTGCACCACTTGAGCCTTTGACTGCAGCTGTCTGGCACATCTCAAGGCACCTGGAGAGCAAGGGGGCACACTGCGCCCTTTTCTTCCAGCCCCCAGTCCTGGACCCACCCTGACCCCTAGGCAGGCAGATAATTACTCCATTTTTTTTCTTCTTTATTGTCACCCATTCTTTTGTAAATTCTTCCCCCTCTCTCTCCACAGCTTGCGCCTTTGGCGACAGGTGCCTGGCACATCTCAAGGCAACTGACGAGCATGGGGGCATGCTGCACCCACTGCTTCCCTTCCACACCCCAGTCCAGGACCCACACAGACCCCTAGGCAGGTAGAAAGTTCCTCCTTTTTTTTTTTCTTCTTTACCGTCACCCATTCTTTTGTAAATTCCTCCCCCTCTGTCTCTCCAAAGTTTGTGCCTTTGGTAGCAGGTGCCTGGCACATCTTAAGGCACCTGGCGAGCATCGGGGCAAGCTGCACCCACTGCTTATCTTCCAGAATCCCCCTACAGGACCGACCTGACCCCTAGGTAGGTAGAAAGTTCCTCCATTATTTTGTTCTTTTTTGTCCCCCATTCTTTTTTAAATTCCTCTCTGTCTGTCTCTCCTCAGCTTGTGCCTTTGGCGGCAGCTACTTGACTTATCTCAAGGCACCCGGTGAGCAAGGGGGCATACTGTGCCCACTGCTTCCCTCCAGACCCCTAGTACAGGACCCACCGATACCCCTAGGAGGTAGAAAGTTCCTCCATTTTTTCCTTCTTCACTGTCCCCCATCCTTTTTTAAATTCTTCCCTGTCTGTCTCTCCTCAGCTTGCGCCTTTGGTGGCAGCTGCCTGGCACATCTCAAGGCACCTGACCAGCAAGGGGGCAAGCTGTGCTCACTGCTTCCTTTCCAGACCCCCAGTCGAGGACCCACCCTGACCTCTAGACTGGTAGAAAGTTTCTTCATTTTTTTTCCTCCTTTACTGTCCCCCATTCTTTTGTAAATTCCTCCCCAACTGTCTCTGCACAGCTTGTGCCTTTGAGGACAGCTGCCTGGCACATCTCAAGGCACCTGGCAAACAAGGAGCATGCTTTGCCCTTCCGTTCCAAACCCCCAGTCCAGGACCCACCCTGACCCCTAGGCAGGTAGAAAGTTCCTCCATTTTTTTTCTTCTTTACTGTCCCCCATTCTTTTGTAAATTCCTCCTCGTCTGTCTCTCCACAACTTGAGCCTTTGGCGGCAGCTGCCTTGCACATCTCAAGGTACCAGGTGAACATGGGTCACCATGCACCCACTGCTTTTCTTCCGTACCCCAAGTCCAGGACCACCCACACCCCTAGGCAGGTAGAAAGTTCCTCCATTTTTTTTCTTCTTTACTGTCCCCCATTTTTTTGTAAATTCCTCCCTTTCTGTCTCTCCACACCTTGTGCCTTTGCAACAGCTGCCTGGCACATCTCAAGGCTCTTGGCATCTTCACTTGTGCTGCTGTTGGCTCTTCTGGGTTCACCTCATGGCTGCAAAGCCCTACCATCCAGAGTCTTCCTTACATACCACAGCACTGGTCAGCTTAACAAATTTACTCTCTCCTTCTTATCCTCTAGATCCCTTCAAACTTTTTTCTTCCTTTTGAAGTAAATTGCTTTCTATTCCCTCTCTGTCTTTTTCTTACCACATTTTTTCCCCTTCCTACATTGTGGACTAATTCCATACCGCCATCTCCATCTCTGCCTCTGCTGTATCATCAGGATCAAGCTTCAGGGTTATGAAGACACCCCCATAGAGGTACATCTATTACAGTGTCCAACGCTATTAAGGATATAATCCAACTAAGCTTCTTCATCTCTGCTTCTCTGTCCTTCTTTGGTTCAGCTTTATGGCTGAGAAAGTCTCCCAGGTATGATCCCCTCCATCCAGACCACAGTGATATTCAGGTATGCAATGACTCTCCCTCTCTTTCTTCTATTTTGATTGCAAATTTTTATTATTTTAATAAATACACATTTCTATCCCCTTTGTGACCTTTACCTGTGACTTTTATTTTGGTCTTTTTTTTTTTTGGCTTATTATTATATCCATCCAGATATCTCTAGCTCTGTCTCTGACATCTTTTCTTGGTTCATTTTCACAGCTATAAAGCCTCTGCAGCCAGGGTCCCACATTTGAGACCACAGTAATAGTCAGGACAGAATCTAACCAGGCATTTCCATCTCTGCCTTTGCTCTCTCTTCTGCTTTCAGCTTCATGTCTGTGAATCTCACAGGAAGGGATGCCCTGCCCCCCGTCTCTTGGTTCAGTATTAATGAGGTAGGCAAAACTAGGTTCCTCAAGCTGTTTTCTCTATAATAAAAGAGAAAAAAATGCTCTCCACTCCTTCTTTGCCTATTGGCCTATCTGTTTCTAATTTGACTCTTCTTTCTTCACCTAGGTACTAATCCATGCAGGCATCTTCATCTTTGCCTGTGGTTCCCTTCTGTGTTAAACTTCATTACTCTGAGCTTCACTCACTGGGATACCCCAGCCAGACCCTAGTGCTAGTAAAGTAGATAAGTCTTTCTCCCCCTTTTGCTTTTTATGTTCCTTCCAACTTTCTTCTAACTTAAAAAACAAACAAAGAAAAACAGCTTTATGCCCCCATGTGCTATTTTCTAGGTAAATTTTCTTTTTTCTATACATAGGACCAAATCCACCATGCATCTCCATCTTTGCCTCTACTGTTTCTTCTAGATTTAGCTTCATGGCTGTTAAGCTCCCTCATTCAGAAACCCGTCTCTTGCAGACCAAGTGGTAGACTGGACAGAATTCAACTAGGCATTTCTATCCCTGCTACAGAAATGCCTCTGGGTTCACCTTTATGAATGTGAGGCTTCCAGCAATGTAACCCTCTTCCCAACATCAGTGCTAGTCTGGAAAAAATGCATACAAACTTGCCCAAGCTGTGCCGTCTGGGTTATCTTCAATACTGTGTAGCCATGCCAGGTAGGGATCCTTCCTTTAGACCACAGTGCTAGTCAGTTAGGAAAAATTTTTCACTCTCTTCTATTTTGAACTTGTCAACTTTCTCCTGTTTTAAAATTAACACACTTTTCTGCCCCCTCAATGACTTTCTCTTGCTAAATTTTCCCTTCTTCCTTCTCTTAAGCCTGAATCCACCCAGGTCTCTCTATCTCTGTGTCCACTGTCCCTTCTGGGTTTAGCTTTACTGCTGTGACCTCTCCATGGGGAGGGCACTCATTCCAGGACCATGTTCTCTTCAAAATATGTTGCAACCAGGCCTCTTTATTTCTTCCTCTGTAGTCCCTTTGAATTCAGCTATTGGAATATGAATCTCTTAAGCAAGAAACCCTATTTTCTAGGCCCAATTATAGGTAGTCTAAGTTCCTCTCTCCCTCTTGTTCTTACTGGTCTCTTCAAACATTTTTTCTCTCTTGTAAAAAGTAATAAATATTTTTCCTCTCCAGGTCATACTTTTGGTAATTTGTTTCTTCATTCTTCAGCTAGGCATGAATCCATCCTAGCATCACCATATCTATCTGTGTTGTCTCTTCTGTGTTGACAGCTTTATGGCTATGATCCTCCTCCCCAACAACAGGCACTAACACACCCTTACAGACACCAGAGCTAGTCAGTACGGTATCCAACTAGGCATGTCTACCTTTTTCTCTTCTGTCCCTTCTGGTTTTAGATTTATGGCTGTTCAGCTCACACTATAAGGGAACTCCCTTTCCAGACCCCAGTGCTATCAAGACTGAGTTCACCCAGGTATGTTCATCTCTAGCTCTGCTACCCTTTTTGAGTTCAACTTCATGACAAGGAAGCCTCCCCATTCAGAACTCCCCTTCAAGACTCTAATGCTAGTCAGGTAGATAAAGTCTCTCTCTCTACTCCTTGAAGTTCTTTATCTCTTCTAACACTTTTCTCTTTATATAAACTAAAGAAAACAACTACTTTGTGGTATGGTACTTCTAAAAGAGAGATTGAGTATATTATAATAATTCTTCTAACTCCAAACTTGTCATATCTCCTTCAGACAGATCAGTAAAACAAAAAATAGGCAAAGAAATTAAGGACATTGAATGACTCCTCCATAAATCAGCTGGACTTGATAGACATCTATAGAAATTCCCACACCAAAACACAAAACATATATTTTTCTCTGACCCACATGGTATTTTCTTGAAGATTGAACACATGATAAGTCACCAAAACAGCCATACAATTCAAAGACATAATAAAATATCCAGGATATTCTCCAACTTGATGGAATTACATCTGAAATTATCTCAGAAACTACCCTCAAAAATACACAAACTTGTGTAAACTTAATAACCTACATCTGAATGACTTGAGGTCAATTGAAGAGACTAGAACTTAAAAGACTCATAGAAGGAAATGATAATGAATACACATTGCCTTAATTTAAGGAACACTGCAAACACAGTCATAAAAATACAGTTCATAGCAGTAGAGTGCAGAAAAAAATAAATAAAAAGATGGAAAGGAGGGAAAAGGACACCCTATCATCATACACCTGCAAATTAGAAAGACAATAATAACAAAAATTAAAATGCCAGGAGAAAAGTAATACATACTTTAGCAGAAATAAATAAAACAGAAAATAAATGAACTATATACAAAATAAATCAAAGCAAATGCTGTTTCTTTGACAATATAAACAAGATCATCACATTAACTAGACTAATAAAGGAGAAAATAAAAAGGAACCAGATAATATAAATTCACAGTGAATTAAGAAATGTTAAAACAGAAACTATACAACTCGAAGCATCCTCAGATACTAGGAAGGAATAAATACCAACAAATAAGAAAACCTGGTTGAAATGGACAAATTCTTGGACATATATTATCTACCAAGATTGTATCAGGGGTACATAGAACATCTGAATAGAGCCATATCTAGCTATGGGATTGAATCAGTAATAAATTACCTCCCAGTGAAAAAGTCCACATCGTAAAGGCTTGATAGCTGAATTCTAAAACTTTTACAGAATAGGTAATCCTCATACTACTCACTGTTTGTAGAGATCCAAAATGAGGAATCCCATCCCTCATTTATTCTATGAAGCAGCCATCACCCTCATTTTCAAAATATATAAAGATAAGGGAGAAATATAGACTTATATCTCTGATGAATATAAATAATATTCTCAACAAGATACTTGCTAACTGTATTCAACAGCACATAAACATGACTATCAAATACGACTTGGTAGGCTTAACTCCAGTGAAGTAATGGTGGTTCAACGTTCACAAAACAGTAAGTTTAATACACCATATGACAGAAAGAAAGATAAAAAGCATATGATCATTTCACCCTATTCACAAAAAGCCTTTAAAAAAATACATTTCTTGGGAACCAGCAGTTAGTGTAATGGCTATTTCACTGGACTCCCATGTAGTTAATCATGGTTCGCGTCCCAGACCCAGTGGCTTAAAACTCACACTGGGAGCATGTGTGTGCATGCCCAAGACCCCGAGAGGAGAATGGAGGAGAAGGGGTTGTAGCATGACCTTCCCCCCTGGAGGGTGATTTCTCACTTTCTGTCTCTATGTCTCTCTCTGTCTGGTGAGCAAATGCACACGCCCTGTAGCAAAAACCTCTCCAAAAAAGAAAAATAAACCACCAGAAAAAAACATTTCGTTATGATTAAGACTCTCAGTACAGTTTGCATAGACTGATTGTTTCTCAGCATAATAAAAGCCATCTAAGAAAAATGTATAACTAACATGATGTTAAATGAGAAAGATTTAGATATTTTTCAATAACAAAACACTACAAGATAAGTCACCTGCTCTTTCAACTCCTATTAATATAGTAGTGGAAGTCCTAGCCAATGCAATCAGACAACAGAATGAAGGAAAAGATATTCCAATACAAAAATAAGAGTTAAAATTATCTCTGTTTGTAGACAACATAATTGTATAAATGGAAATACCAAAATGGTATCCATCTTCTAAGGGTTGAAATTATCTCTGTTTGTAGATGAAATAATTGTATAAATGAAAATACCAATGGTATCCATCTTTTGAGAAGTTCTAAAATGTTCTAAATGTAAGTAATGCATAATGTGACATGCTGCAAAGTTAACTTACTAATGTCTATAGCATTTCTAGACCAACAAGCTATAGACATTAGTAAGTTAGCAACATAGATCAACAAGCAGACAGTGACTGTAACTGAAGAAAGTAATCTCACTTACTGTAGTCATATATAGCATTGGATACATAAGAATAAATCTAACAAAATAAGCTAAATACTGTCACAAAAAGAACTATGAGAAGCTAAAAGAAAAAAATTGAAAATGACATAAAAAAAAGTCTGAACTTTTCTTTTGGTGCATTGGAAGCATTAATATAATCATAATAGCAATTCAACCCAATTTAATTGACATATTTAAAAGAATCCCAATCAAAGTCCCAGAAATGTTCTTCACACGTCTAGAACAGACAATCATAGAATTTGTCTGGGATCACAATAGACCAGGTTTTACCAAAGCCATCCAGCACAACAAGAGTGAAGTGGGTGGCATCTCTTTCTGACCACAAAATGTATTACAAAGCTGTGATAATCAAAACATCTTGGTATTGGCACAAAACCAGAAATGAAGACTAATGAAAGAGAGTAGAGGCCCCACAAATAAATTACAAAACATTCAGCCAAATGATCTTTCACTGAGGGTACCAGTCAATTCAGTGGGGGAACAATAAAACCTTTAAAAAATTAATTTTGAAACAACTATATTTCCACCAGCAAAAATATAAATCTGAACTGCTCTCTATCACTATTAACATAAGTCAACACAAATTGTATCACATTCTGAACCTAAGACTGTAAAATATAAACTTACCAGCTCAAAACACTGGAGAAACTCTCAGAGACATTGGAGTAGTAAAGACACTTTGGCATGACCCCCAGAGCACAGTGAATAATCACCAAATACTCAAGTGGGAAAGTGGGATTACATCTGATTAAGAAGTTTTTACTCAGCACCAAGTCAAAGTCATTAGTATGAATCTCCAACCCTGGGAATGGGAAAAGACATATTGTTTACCATGCCTCAGATAAGGGAATGATAACCAGAATATAACAGGAACTCAAAGAGTGTACCCAGAAGAAAGTGACTGACTCAATAAAAAGATGAGGGAATAAAGTGAATAAACAAAAATCTAAGAGAGACATTTGAAGAGCCAAACAGTCTACAAAAAATGCTGAAAAATCCTCAATATAAGAACAATTCAGATAAAAATTACAATAAGATACCACATAACACTACTCAGAATGAAAAAGATCAAAACAAAACAAAAAAAAGTGCAGGCAGTAAAGTGCTTAAAGGGAAACTTTCATAAACTGTAAGTTGGTATGTCAATCGTTTCAGCCACTGTGGAGAACAACATGAAAAATTTTCAAGGACATTCATATAGAACTTCCATAAAATTCAGTAATACCACTTCTAAGAATCTACTCAAAGTCTACTCAGAATGAAAAAGATCAAAACAAAACAAAAAAAAGTGCAGGCAGTAAAGTGCTTAAAGGGAAACTTTCATAAACTGTAAGTTGGTATGTCAATCGTTTCAGCCACTGTGGAGAACAACATGAAAAATTTTCAAGGACATTCATATAGAACTTCCATAAAATTCAGTAATACCACTTCTAAGAATCTACTCAAAGTACAGGAGAATGTTGAGTCAGAAAAGCACTTGAATAGCTAAATTTATTGCAGTGCTATTCATGATTGCTAATATATGGAACCAAAGGAAAATTCCATAAATAAAGATGAAAACTTGTGGCACAGGTTTTCAAATACTATCAAATACTGCTAAAGATTAAAAAAAATCCTGACATTTGATAGAAAGTGGGCTCACTGTCATCAAATGAAGCAGGTCAGGTTTGAAAGAGACATTGTATGACTCCACTTAACATATACCAACTGTTTACACTTGATGATACAGATTGGAAGATTGTGGAAAATAAAAGTATTAAAAATTGTTATAGAAACTAGATCAAAGTGGAAGAAGGATAGAAGAGCAGAAAAATGTAGAAAGGGAAATTTGGGAAAATATGGAGAAGTAAAACTTTTCTGTTACACAGATATGGTTT
>NW_006201681.1:50924-53246 GCF_000334495.1 Tupaia belangeri chinensis | reverse complement strand
ATAAAATATGTCTGGAATATTACAAAGCTCATATCACCAGAGCAATACTATTAAAAAAGAATAAAGGATAAAGTCTTTCACTTCTGTCTCAAAAGTATTAGAAAACTGCGATAATCATAAGAACGTGTATGGATACAACAGCATAAGTACAGACTAATGGAATTAAATAGGAAACCCAGAAGTAGTCCTCAAAACATCCAAACATGTGAGTTTTTATAATGAACACTAGAAAATTTAGTGGGAGAAGAAAATCTCATCAACTCTTGCTGGAGACCCTGAATATCTTCTTGCAGAGTAATAAAGCTGCATCCATGTCTACTACCATTAACCAAAATAAATAAAAAAGTGATAGTTCTAATCACCCAATCTAAAATATAGAAAGTATGGTGAAAAAAGACACTTATGGAAACACAGTAGAAGGCAAACATGTTTTAAAGCAGACCTTCAAATCCCCCTCCCCCCCATAAAAAAAAAACTTTCAAAAATTAGGAAACTAGGACTACATTAAGCTGTGAATCTTCTGCGAGGTAAGACACAATAATTAGCAAGAGAAAACAAACTTTAGAGTGAGAACATATATTTGCAAACAGTCTCAGAAAAGATATTATAATCAGACTATACAGAGAACTCAGCACAGTTTACTTGGAGGAGGAGAATCAGTCCGATGAAAAGATGGCATATTCTCCAATGAGGACAAATCAATCGAAAGATCATCTTAAGAAGTACTCTACATCTCATAACATAAGGGAAATGCAAGTCAAACCTAAAAAAGGGATGCCACTTAATAGTAGTCTGAAAAACTAACATTAAGAAAAGAGAAGAATAATATTGGCAAGGCTGAGATGATTAAAGAAACACTTCTGCATTTTTCTTGGAAATGTTAATTAGATCAATCCCTCTGGAAAATAATATGGAAGTTCCTGAGAAATTTACAAATAGATCTCTCTTATGACCCAATCATTCCACTCTTGTATATCTACCAAGAGGATTGGAAAACCCTCTGCTGGAAACTCACTTTCATTTCCCTGTTTGTTGCAGCATTGTTCATGAATGCTAGAGCATTCATGAATCTAAACTACTAAACTACTAAATCAGATAAGCTTTTGTTGTTGTTGTTGTTATTGTTGTTTTAAATTGTGTCTCTTAAAAAAATATGGATTACTACTTGGCCAGAAAAAATAAGAACCAGTCAGTGGATACTAAGTGGAACAATATAAAAATTATCATACAAAGCAAAACAAGGCAAACTATGATAGATAGGCATTGTATGTCCTCACTGAGCATATGCAAATCGTCTTCACTCTGTATCATAAAAAGAAAGATTGGAAAATGTAATAGGTGTGAGAGGAACAGTAGATACTATAGACACTACAAAAGTTGATGGGTAATAATCATGGGGAGGGAGGGGATCTTAGAAAAACAAATGTAAATATTTAATAGACACAAAAATAAAATGTTACCTGTCATTGATAATGTATATAAGTAATAACTCTGGCCTGACTAAAATGTACAGTGTTTGTGATGAAAACCCATGTGGATGAAGAACACTGTGAAAATAGCAAATGTAAAAGTGGACTTTCAGAACCATGATTGATTCCAATGCAATAGGATCCAAATAGTTCTGAGTTAATATTACAGATATGTAATAGATTTTGTTTCTCTTGTTTCTTCTTCTTGAGTATAAGTTTGTTAGCTTTCAGAACAAATTTTTATTAAAACATTGTACATTTTGGGACCAGCACTTAGTGTAATGGCTATGTCACTGGAGTCCGATGTAGTTGACTGTGGTTTCAGTCCCAGGCAGGGAGGCCTAAAATCACGCCAGGCGCGTGTGCTTGCATGCCCAGGATCCTGAGAGGAGAATGGAGAAGAAGGGATTGCAGTGTGACCATCCCTCCTGGGGGTGATTTTTCACTTTCTGTCTCTCTGTCTCTCTCTGTCTTTCTGGCCAGTGTAAAAAATCTCTCCAAAAAGAAGAAAATAAAAATATATATTTGGATCTCTTTACCTAACAATGCTTAACAAACGTAATATTATTCTGAGCAGTTGTTTTTATTTTTCTTGATGTTATTTCATGCAGAAATACAGTATTCAGAGCCAGCAGAGAGGATAGTGTCTAAGACAATTGAATCCCACATGGTCCAGTCAAAGGTAACTTGGAAATTATGTTGGGTGTATGTGAATCTGGCCCAAGTGCACAGAGGAATCTAAAGGAGAAAATGTGCAGCATGATACTCTCCAACTGAGGGGTGATTTCCCTTTCTATCATTCTTTTCCTCTTTCTTCTTTTCTTAGGTGAACACATGCTTTTTTTTTTTTTTT
>NW_006201681.1:50191-50813 GCF_000334495.1 Tupaia belangeri chinensis | reverse complement strand
CATTCACTGTATATCATTACAGCATACAAAATGAGATTTTCCATCCAGAGTATACTGTATATTGTCTCAATCAAGCACATCAACAAACATGTTATTGTCAGCAAATGATCTTCCATTTCTTGTTTTCTGTATGTTTTGCTCCCCCCCATCCTTGATTCCCTATCTCTTACCTTCTGCTACCTCCCGCTCTCCTCCCACACTGTCTCTGGTATCTGTGTTTCCTTTCTATACCGACACACATTCCCATGACCACAAGTCGAACTTTACGCATCCTATAAAGTAGCACCTAGCTGGGGCTACGTATCCTACTGCAGTCATTAAATAGATATATTTTTTTCCCTGAAACTTTTTTTTTCGTAACTTAATTTACATTCCTTCCCTAAGCATCATCACAGCACACAAAATGTGATCTCCCATCGCATAGTGACTCAATCATAGTGACTCAATCATGCACATTACAAAAAAAAAAAAAATTTCCAATTCTAGTTCCTAGAATTATTTCCACCCCTCTTTCTGACCTTCTGTCCCTTCCCACCCTCCTCTCACACTACCTTCGGTGTCCAAAACTGTCCTCTATTCCCTTCCCACCCACATTGCATTGATCACACAATTTCCTACATAA
>NW_006201681.1:40274-49348 GCF_000334495.1 Tupaia belangeri chinensis | reverse complement strand
CTTTTAGATCTTGCAGGAATTTCCTCATCTCTTGGAACTCGTCAATTTCTTTCTCCTTTCTCTTTAGCAGTTCATTATCTCTCTTCTCTTCCATCTCTGTTAGCTTAGACATTATGAATGATCTCAATTCCTTATCAGACATTTCCATTATTTTCACCAAACTGCTTGTGGATGAAGAGTTACTCTTTTCCCTAGGAGGAGAGGTATTTTCTCATTTCCCCATATTTCTCGTGATCCAGTGGTGATTTCTTGCCATTTGATAGATGTTGTGTTTCTTTCAAATTCTTGAAGTTCAGCCTTAAAGTTCAGGAGCAAGCAGGCAGAGGTGATCTAGAATCTCTTTGCAGTTCTATTGTGCTCGCTGGTGCAGCAGATTCAGTATAGTGGGGAATATTTTAACCCTATTAGTATTTGGATGTTTAGCTACAGTGCTCTTAGATCTGTCTGAAAACATATTAAAAGGATATTGGGGGGGTGGAGAGAGAAGAAAAAGGAAAACAAAACAGAGAAAAACAAGAACAAAATGAGAAAAAATATTTAAAAAATGAAAAATTTGTAATTACTATTCTTTTTTAATAAAAAAATCACAAAATAGAAAACCCTGGGGAACCTTTTCCTGAAGGCCATGGCTTCTTCTGCCTGGATGGGAGGAGCAGAGCAAAAATTAACAAGAAAAAATGTGGAGCTAAGAGCCAGAGAAAAATGATGCCTTTTTAAAAAAAGAAAAAAAAGGAAAAAAATGCATAAAAGAAGGGAATACAGAAGCAGGGAGAGACAGGAACCAAGATACAGAGAGAGAAGGCTGGGTGTAAAGGGGGGCTTCCTACCGCTAGCTAGTTTGTTGGAGGCTGAATTATTAGTAGAAAATCTTCATTACCTTAAAAATCTAGTTCACTGTAGCCATGTTGAAGTTTGTCCTGAAGGCCCATGGCTTTTTCTGCTGGTAGTTCGTTTGTTGGAGGCAGAATTATTAGCAGAACATCCTCATACCCTTAAAAATCTAGTTCACTGTAACCATGTGGAATCTTGTCCTGAAGGCCCGTGGCTGCTTCTGCTGCTAGCTCGTTTGTTGGAGGCTGAATTTAGTAGAAAATCTTCATTTCCTCGAAAATCTAGTTCACTGTAGCCATATAGAACCTTGTCCTGAAGGCCCGTGGTTTTTTCTGCCTGTCTAGGAGGAGCAGAGCGAAAATTAATAGGAAAAAAGGTGGAGCAAAGAGCCAGAGGAAACAGCCATTTTTTTTTAAAAAAAGGGTAAACAGGAAAAGTTACAAAAAGAAGGGAGAAATAGGAACTGAGAGACAGAGAGAGAAGGGTGGGTGTGCAGGGGTGGGGCTCCCTACCACAACCTCATTTGTGGGAGGTTGGATTATTAGTAGAAAATCTTCATTCCCTTAAACATCTAGTTCACAATAGCCATGTGGAACCATGTCCTGAAAGCCTGTGGCTTCTTCTGTGTGGATGGGAGGAGCAGAGCAAAAATTAACAAGAAAAAAGGTGGAGCTAAGAACCAGAGAAAAACTGCCTTTTAAAAAAAAGGGTTAAAAGGAAAAATTGCAAAAAGGAAGGGAAGACCGACACAGGGAGAGATAGGAAAAACATCTAGTTCACAATAGCCATGTGGAACCATGTCCTGAAAGCCTGTGGCTTCTTCTGTGTGGATGGGAGGAGCAGAGCAAAAATTAACAAGAAAAAAGGTGGAGCTAAGAACCAGAGAAAAACTGCCTTTTAAAAAAAAGGGTTAAAAGGAAAAATTGCAAAAAGGAAGGGAAGACCGACACAGGGAGAGATAGGAACCGAAAGACAGAGAGAGAAAGCAGGGGGTACAGACGGTGGCTTCCTACTGCTGGGTCATTTGTTGGAGGCTGAATTATATGTAGAAAATCATTCCCTTAAAAATCTAGTTCACTGTAGCCATGTGGAAACTTGTCCTGAAGGCCCGTGGCTGCTTCTGCCTGGATGGGAGGAGCAGGGCAAAAATTAACAAGAGAAAAGATCGAGCTAAGAGCCAGAGAAAGTCTGTGCCTTTTTAAAAAAAGGGTAAAAAGGAAGAATTTGCCATGTGGAACCTTGTCCTGAAGGCCAGTGGTTTCTTTACTTCTAGCACATTTATTGGTGACTGAACTATTAGTTGAAAATCTTCATTCCCTTAAAAATCTACTTCACTGTATCCATGTGGAAGCTTTTCCTGAAGGCCCGTGGCTTCTTATGCCTGGATGGGAGGAGCAGAGCAAAAATTAAAAAGAAAAAAGGAGAAGCTAAGAGCCAGAGAAAGTCTGTGCCTTTTTAAAAATAGGGAAGAAAGGAAAAATTAAAAAAAAGAAGTGAAGACAAAAGGAGGGAGAGACAGGAACAGAGAGAGAAGGCTTAGGGTGCAAGGTGGGGGCTCAGTACCACTTGCTTGCTTTTTGGAGGCTGAATTATTCGTAGAAAATCTTCATCCCTTAAAAATCTAGTTCACTGTAGCCATGTGGAACCTTGTCCTAAAGGCTCGTGGCTTCTTCTGCCGCTAGCTCATTTCTTGGAGGCTGAATTAATTGTAGAAAATCTTCATTCCCTTAAAAATCTTGTTCTCTGTAGCCATGTGGAAACTTGTCCAGAAGGCTCCTGGCTCCTTCTGCCTGGATGGGAGGAGCAGAGCACTAATTAACAAGAAAAAAGGAGAAGCAAAGAGCCAGAAAAAAACTGTGCCTATTTAAAAAAAGGGTGAAAAGGAAAAATTGCAAAAAAGAAGTGAAGACAGAATCAGGGAGAGATAGGAACTGAGAGACAGAAAGAGAAGACTGGGTGTGCAGAGGGGGCCTCCCTATCAGTAGCTCATGAGGCTCCTTCTGCCTGGATGGGAGGAGCAGAGCACTAATTAACAAGAAAAAAGGAGAAGCAAAGAGCCAGAAAAAAACTGTGCCTATTTAAAAAAAGGGTGAAAAGGAAAAATTGCAAAAAAGAAGTGAAGACAGAATCAGGGAGAGATAGGAACTGAGAGACAGAAAGAGAAGACTGGGTGTGCAGAGGGGGCCTCCCTACCAGTAGCTCATGAGTTGGAGGCTGAATTATTAGTAGAAAATCTTCATTCCCTTAAAAATCTAGTTCACTGTAGCCACGTGAAACGTTATCATGAAGGTCCCTGGCGCCATCTGCCTGGATGGGAGGAGCAGCATGAAAATTAACAAGAAAAAAGGTGGAGCTCAGAGCCAGAGAAAAACTGTGCCTTTTTAAAAACGGGGTAGAAAGGAAAAACTACAAAAAAGAAGGGAAGCCAGAAGCAGAAAGATACAGGAACTGAGGAACAGAGAGAGAAGACTGGGGGTGCAGGTTGTGGGGGTTCTCTACCGCTAGCTCATTTGTTGGAGGCTGAATTATTAGTAGAAAATTTTCATTACCTTAAGAATCTAGTTCACTGTAACCATGTGGAACCTTGTCCAGAAGGCCCATGACTTCTTCTGCAGCCAGCTCTTTTGTTGGAGGCTGAATTATGAGAAAAAAAATCTTCATTTTTCTTAAAAATGTAGTTCACTGTTGCCATATGGAAACTTGTCCTGAAGACCCGTGGCTTCTTCTGCCAGGAACGGATGAGCAGAGCAAAAATTAACAAGAAAAAACGTGGAGCTAAGAGCCAGAGAAAAACTGTGCCTTTTTAAAAAAAGCATAAAAAGGAAAAATTGCAAAAAAGAAGCGAAGACAGAAACAGGGAGAGACAGGAACCGAGAGACAGAGAGAGAAGGCCGGGGTAGCGGGGTGCAGAGGGCAGCTCCCTACTGCTAGCTCGTTTGTTGGAGGCAGAATTATTAGTAGAAAATCTTCATTCCCATAAAAATCTAGTACACTGTAGCCATGTGGAACCTTGTCCTGAAGGCCTGTGGCTCATTCTGCCCCTAGTTCGTTTGTTGGAAGCTGAATTATTAGTAGACAATCTTCATTCCCTTAAAAATCAGGTTCACTGTAGCCATGTGAATCTTGTCCTGAAGGCCCATGGCTTCTTCTGTGATTAGCTTGTTTGTTGGAGGCTGAATTATTAGTAGAAAATCTGTATTCCCTTAAATTCTAGTTAACTATAGCCATGTGTAACCTTGTCCTGAAGGTCCGTGGCTTCTTCTTCCTGGATGGGAGGAGCAGAGCAAAAATTAAGAAAAAAGGTGGAGCTAAGAGCCAGAAAAAAATGGTGTCTTTTTAAAGAAAAGGGTTAAAAGAAAAACTTACAAAAAAGAATGGAAGACACAAGCAGGGAGAGATACTAACTGATAGACAGAGAGAGAATGCTGGTGGTGCAGGTCGTGGGGGCTCACTACTGCTAGCTCATTTGTTGGGGGAGGAATTATTAGTAGAAATCTTCATTCCCTTAACAATCCAGTTCACTGTATCTATGTTGAACCTTGTCGTGAAGGGTCTAGCTTTCTTCTGCAGCTAGCTCGTTCATTGGAGGATGAACTATTAGTAGAAAATTTTCAATCCCTAAAAAATCTAGTTCACTGTAGCCATATGATAACTTGTCCTGAAGGCTCATGGCTTCCTCTGAAGGATGGGAAGAGCATAGCTAAAATCAACAAGAAAAAAGGTGGAACTAAGAGCTAGAGAAAATCTGAGCCTTTTTTAAAAAAGGGTAAAAAGGAAAAATTAAAAAGAAGAAGGGAAGGCAGAAGCAGGGAGAGACAGGAACTGAGAGACAGAGAGAGAAGTCTGGGGGTGCAGGTGGTGGGTGCTCTCTACCGCTAGCTCCTTTGTTGGAGGCTATAGTATTAGAAGAAAATCTTCATTCCCTTAAGAATCTAGTTCAGTGTAGCTATGTGGAACGTTGTCCTGAAGGACCATAACTTCTTCAGCCTGGATGGGAGGAGCAGAGCACAAATTAACAAAAAAAAATGGTGGAGCAAAGAGCCAGAGAAAATCTGTGCCTTTTTAAAAAAAGGGGAAAAAGGAAAAATTAAAAACAAGAAGGGAATACAGGAGCAGGAAGAGACAGGAACTGAGAGACAGAGATAGAAGGCTTGGGATACAAGGGGGGGGCTCCTTACCACTAGCTCGTTTGTTGATGACTGAATTATTAGTACAAAATCTTCATTCCCTTAAAAATCTAGTTCACTGTAGCCACGTGGACCCTTGTCCTGAGACCCGTGGCTTGTTCTGCCTGGATGGGAGGAGCAGAGTGAAAATTAACAAGAGAAAAGGTGGAGCTAACAGCCAGAGATAAACTGTGCCTTTAAAAAGGAAAAATTTTTAAAAAAAGGGAAGACAGAAGCAGGGAGAGACAGGAAGCGAGAGACAGAGAAGGATGGCGGTGCAGGGGGGGCTCTATACTGCTAGCTCATTTGTAGGAGGCTGAATTATTAGTAGAAATTCTTCATTCCCTTAAAAATCTAGCTCCCTGTAGCCATATGGGACCTTGTCCAGAAGGCCCAAGTTTTCTTCTGCTGCTAGCTCATTTGTTGGTGGCTGAATTATTAGTAGAAAATCTTCATTCGCTTAAAAATCTACTTCACTGTAGCCATGTGGAACCTTTTCCTGAAGGCCCGTGGCTTCTTCTGCCTGGATGGGAGGAGGAGAGCAAAAATTAACAAGATAAAAGGTGGCGCTAAGAACCAGAGAAAGTCTGTGCCTTTTTAAAAATAGGGTAGAAAGGAAAAATTACAAAAAAGAAGGGAAGACAGAATCAGGGAGAGACAGGAACTGAGGGACAGAGAGTGAAGCCTGGGGGTGCAGAGGGGGGCTCCCTACCACTAGCTCGTTTATTGGAGGCTGAATTATTAGTAGAAAATCTTCATTCCCTTAAAAATCTAGATCACTGTAGCCATGTGAAACCTTGTCCAGAAGGCCGATGGCTTCTTCTGCCTGGATGGGAGGAGCGGAGTGCAAATTAATAATAAAAGAGGTGAAGCTAAGAGCCAGAGAAAATCTGTGACTTTTAAAAAAAAGGTAAAAAGGAAAAATTACAAAAAAGAAGGGAAGATAGAAGCAGGGAGAGACAGGAACTGATAGACAGAGAGAGAAGCCTGGGGGTGCACAGGGTGTGGGCTCCATACGGCTAGCTTGTTTGTTATAGGCTGAATTATTAGTAGAACATCTTCATTCCCTTAAAAATCTAGTTTACTGTAGCCATGTGGAACCTTGTCCTGAAGGCCCGTGTGTTCTGCCGCTAGCTCGTTTGTTGGAGGCTGACTTATTAGTAGAAAATCTTCATTCCCTTAAAAATCAACTTTACTGTAGCCATGTGGAACCTTGTTCTGAAGGCCTGTGGCTTCTTCTACCTGGATGGGAAGAGCAGAGCGAAAATTAAGAAGAAAGAATGTGGAGGTAAAAGCTAGAGAAAAATTGTGCCTTTAAAAAAAATGGTTAAAAAGGAAAAATTACAAAATAGAAGGGAAGACATAAGCTGGGAGAGACAGGAACTGAGAGACAGAGAGAGAGAGGCAGGCTCCCTACTGCAAGCTCGTTTGTTGGAGGCTGAATTATTAGTAGAAAATCTTCATTCCCTGAAACATGTGGAACCTTGTCCTGAAGGCCCATGGCTACTTCTCCCTGAATGGGAGGAGCAGAGTGAAAATTAAGAGGAAAAATTGTGAAGCTAAGAGCCAGAGAAAAACTGAGCCTTTTTAAAAAAAGGATAAGAAGGAAAAATTACAAAAAATAAGAGAAGACAGAATCAGGGAGATAGAGGAACTGAGAGACAGAGAGAGAAGGCAGGGAGTGCAGGGGTGAGGTAGGGGTCCTACTACTAGCTCATTTGTTGGAGGTTGAATTATTAGTAGCACATCTTCATTCGCTTAAAAATCTAGTTCTTTGTAGCAATGTGGAACATTGTTCTGAAGGCCCAAGTCTTCTTCCGCTGCTACCTCGTTTGTTGGAGGCTGAATTATTACTAAAAAAATCTTCATACCCTTAAAAATGTAGTTCACTGTAGCCATGTAGAACCTTCTCCTGTAGGTCTGTTTGTTGGAGGCTGAATTATTACTAAAAAAATCTTCATACCCTTAAAAATGTAGTTCACTGTAGCCATGTAGAACCTTCTCCTGTAGGTCTGTGGCTTCTTCTGCGTGGATGGGAGGAGCAGAGCGAAAATTAACAAGAAAAAAAGGTGTAGAAAGGAAAAATTACATAAAAGAAGGGAAGACAGAAGCAGGGAGATACAGGAACTGAGAGACAGAGAGAGAATGCTTGGAGTGCAGAGGAGTGCTCCCTACCGCTAGCTAGTTTGTTGGAGGCTGAATTATTTGTAGAAAATCTTCATTCTCTTAAAAATCTAGTACACTCTAGCCATGAGGAACCTTGTCCTGTAGGCCCATGGCTTCTTCTGCCTGGATGGGAATAGCAGTGCAAAAATTAACGAGAAAAAAAGGTGCAGCTAACAGCCAGAGAAAAACTGTGCCTTTTTTAAAAAGGGTAAGAAGGAAAAATTACAAAAAAGAAGAGAATACAGAAGCAGGGCGAGACAGGAACTGAGAGACAGAGAGAGAAGGTTGGGGATGAAGTGTGGGGGGGTTCTTACTGCTAGCTCATTTGTTGGAGGCACAATTATTAGTAGATCATATTCATTCCCTTAAAAATCTAGTTCACTGTAGCCATGTGGAACCTTGTTCTGAAGGCCCGAGGGTTCTTCTGCCACTACCTCATTTTTTGGAGACTGAATTATCAGTAGAAAATCTTCATTCTCTTAAAAATCTAGTTCACTGTAGCCATGTGGATCCTTGTCCTGAAGACCCGTGGCTTCTTCTGCTTCTAGCTCGTTTGTGGGCAAAAATTAACAAGAAATAACGTGGAGCTAAGAGCCAGAGAAAAACTGTGCCTTTAAAAAAAAAGTATAAAAAGGAGAAATTACAAAAATGAAGTGAAGACAGAATCAGGGAGAGACAGGAACCAAGAGACAGAAAGAGAAGGCTTGGGTTGTAAAGGGGGGCTCCCTTCTGCTAGCTCGTTTGTTCAAAGCTGAATTATTAGTAGTAAATCTTCATTCCCTTAAAAATCTAGCTCACTGTAGCCATGTGGAACCTTTTCCTGAATGCCTGTGGCTTCCTTTGCCTGTGTGGGAGAAGTAGAGCAAAAATTAACAAGAATAAAGTGAAGCTAAGAGCCAGAGAAAAACTGTACCTTTTTTTTAAAAAAAAAGGATGAAATGGAAAAATTGCAAAAAAGAAGTGAAGACAGAATCAGGGAGAGACAGAATTGGAGAGACAGAGAGAGAAGGCTGGCAGTGCAGAGGGGGGCTCCCTACCGCTGACTAATTTGTTGGAGGCCTAATTATTAGTAGAATTTCTTCATTCCCTTAAAAACCTAGTTCACTTTCATGTTGGCCATGTGGAACCTTGTCCTGAAGGCCCGGGGCTTCTTCTGCCGCTAGCTCGTTTGTTTGAGGCTGAAATAGTAGTAGAAATTCTTCATTCCCTTAAAAATCTAGTTCACTGTAGCCATGTAGAACCTTGTCCTGAAGGCCCATGGCTTCTTCTGCCTCGATGGGAGTAGCAGCATAAAAATTAACAAGAAAAAATGTTGACCTAAGAGCCAGAGAAAAACTGTACCTTTTTAAAAAAAAGGTGAAAAGGAAACTTGCAAAAAAGAAGGTTATTAATTAGCTGGTAGAGACAGGAACCGAGAGAAAGAGAGAGAAGACTGTGGGTGCATAAGTGGACTCCTACCACTAGCTAATTTTTTGGAGGTTGAATTGTTAGTAGAAAATCTTCATTACATTAAAAATCTAGTTCACTGTAGCTATGTGGAACCTTGTCCTGAAGGCCCGTTGCTTCTTCTGCTGCTAGCTCGTTTGTTGGTGGCTGAATTATCAGTAGAAATTCTTCATTCCCTTAAAAATCTAGTTCACTGTAGCCATGTGAAAACTTGTCCTGAAGGCCTGTGGCTTCTTCTGCCTGGGTGAGAGAGGCAGAGCGAAAATTAAAAACAAAAAAGGTGGAGCTAATAGCCAGAGAAAAC
The DNA here is from genome assembly GCF_000334495.1 of Tupaia belangeri chinensis. Classification (NCBI taxonomy): domain Eukaryota; kingdom Metazoa; phylum Chordata; class Mammalia; order Scandentia; family Tupaiidae; genus Tupaia; species Tupaia belangeri. Next base: position 40,435 of record NW_006201681.1, on the reverse strand, counting down.
CTGTGCCTTTTAAAAAAAAGGTAGAATGGAAAAATTACAAAAAAGAAGGGAAGACAGAAGCAGGGAGAGACAGGAACCGAGACAGAGAGAGAAGGCTGGCGGTGCAGGGGGTGGGGGCTCCCTACTGCTAGCTTGTTTGTTGGAGGGTGATTTTTTTGGAG
>NW_006201681.1:38992-40198 GCF_000334495.1 Tupaia belangeri chinensis | reverse complement strand
GGAAGGGTGGAGCAGACCTGCAACTAAGAAGAAAAAAGGTAGAGCTAAGAGCTACAGAAAAACTGTACCTTTTTAAGAAAAGGATAAAAAGGAAAAATTGCAAAAAATAAGGATAGACAGAAGCAGGGGAGACAAGAACCAAGAGATAGAGAGAGAAGGCTGGGGGTGCAGAGAGGGGCTCCCTACTGCTAGCTCATTTGTTGGCGTCTGAATTATTAATAGAAAATCTTCATTCTCTTAAAAATCTAGTTAACTGAAGCCATGTGGAACCTTTTTTCCTAAAGGCTAGTGGCTTCTTCTGCCTGGATGGAGGATCAGAGAAAAATTTACAAAAATAAATTGGAGCTAAGAGCCAGAGGAAATTGTGCCTTTTTAAAAAAAGGATAAAAAGGAGAAATTGCAAAAAAAGAAGTGAAGACAGAATCAGGGAGAGACAGGATCAGAGAGATAGAGAGAGAAGGCTGGCAGTGTGGAGGGAGGCACACTACCGCTAGCTCGTTTTTTGGAGGCTGAATTATTAGTAGAAAATATTCATTCCCTTAAAAATCTAGTTCACTGTAGCCATGTGGAACCTTGTCCTGAAGGCCCGTTGCTTCTTTGGCCTGGATGGGAGAAGCAGAGCAAAAAGTAACAAGAAAAAATGTCTAGCTAAGAGCCAGAGAAAAACTGGGCCTTTAAAAAATAAGAGGGGGGTAAAAAGGAAAAATTACAAAAAAGAAGGGAAGACAGAAGTAGGGAATTTTTTGGCTGGTGGTGCAGAGAGGGGCTCCTTACCGCTAACTCATTTGTTGGAGACTGAATTATTGGTAGAAAATCTTCATTCCCTTAAAAATGTAGTTCACTGTAGCCATGTGGAACCGTGTCCTGAAGGCCCGTGGCTTCCTCTGCCTGGATGGGAGGAGCAGAGCAAAATTAACAAGGAAAAAGGTGTAGCTAAGAGCCAGAGAAAAACTGTGTCTTTTTAAAAAAAGGGTTAAAAAGGAAAAATTACAAAAAAGAAGGAAAAACAGAAGCAAGGAGAAACAGGAACCGAGAGACTGAGAGAGAAGGCTGGGGCTGCAGTGTGGGGTAGGTCCCCTACAGCTAACTCATTTGTGGGTCTGAATTATTAGGAGAAAATCTTCATTCCCTTAAAAATCTAGTTCACTGTAGCCATGTGGAACCTTGTCTTCTGCCGGTAGCTCGTTTGTTGGATGCTGAAGTAGT
>NW_006201681.1:37264-38881 GCF_000334495.1 Tupaia belangeri chinensis | reverse complement strand
GAGGCAGGGAGAGACAGGAACCGAGGACAGAGAGAGAAGGCTGGCGGTGCAGGGGGTGGGGGCTCCCTACTGCTAGCTTGTTTGTTGGAGGCTGATTTATTAGTAGAAAATCTTTATTCCCTTAAAAATGTAGTTCACTGCAGCCATGTGGATCTATTCTCTTTAAGGCCTGTGGCTTCTTCTGCCTCTAGCTTGTTTTTTGGAGGCTGAATTATTAGTAGAAAATCTTCATTCCCTTGAAAATCTAGTTCACTGTAGTCATGTGGAACCTTGTCCTGAAGGCCCGTGGCTATTTCTGCCTGGATAGGATCAGCAGAGCGAAAATGAACAAGAAAAAATTTGAAGCTAAGAGCCAGAGAAAAATTGTGCCTTTTTAAAAAAAGGGTAAGAAGAAAAAATTACAAAAAAGAAGAGAAGACAGAAGCAGGGAGAGACAGGAACTTAGAGACAGAGAGGTTAGGCTAGGGGTGCAGGTGGTGGGAGGATTCCTACCACTAGATCGTTTAGGAGGCTGAATTACTAGTAGAACATCTTCATTCCCTTCAAAATGTAGTTCACTGTAGCCATGTGGGATCTAATTATGAAGGCCCGAGGCTTCTTAAGCCGCTATCTCATTTGTTGGAGGCTGAATTATTAGAAGAAATTCTTCATTCCCTTAAAAATGTAGTTCACTGTAGCCATTTAGAACCTTCGTGTGAAGGGCCGTGTCTTCTGCGTGGATCGGAGGAGCTGAGCGAAAATTAACAAGAAAATAGGTGGAGCTGAGAGCCAGAGAAAAACTGTGCCTTTTTTAAAAAAAGTGTAAAAAGGAAAAATTACATAAAAGAAAGGAATACAGAAGCAGGGAGTGACAGGAACCGAGAGACAGAGAGAGAAGGCTGGGCATGCATAGGGGAGCTCCCTACCACAAGCTAGTATTTTGGAGGCTGAATTATAAGTAGAAAGTCTTCATTCTTTTAAAAATCTAGTTCACTGTAGCCATGTGGAACCTTGTCCTGAAGGCCCATGGCTTCTACTGCCTGGACGGGAGGAGCAGAGCAAAAATTAACAAGAAAAAATGTGGAGCTAAGAGCCAGAGAAAAACAGTGCCTTTTTAAAAAAGGTAAAAAGGAAAGAGATAAGCAAGGAGAGACAGGAACTGAGAGACAGAGAGAGAAGGCTGGGGATGCAGAGATGGGCTCCCTACTGCTAGCTCGTGTGTTTGAGGCAGAATTATTAGTAGAAAATCTTCATTACATTAAAAATCTAGTTCACTGTAGCCTTGTGGAAACTTGTCCTGAAGGCCGTGGCTTCTTCTGGCTGGATGGGAGGAGCAGAGAGAAAATTAAAAACAAAAATGTTGGAGCTAAGAGCCAGAGAAAAACTGTGCCTTTTTATAAAAAGGGTAGAAAGGAAAAATTATAAAAAAGAAGGGACAACAGAAACAGGGAGATATAGGAACTGAAGACACAGAGAGAAGGCTGTGTGTGCAGGGGGTGGGGGCTCCCTACGGCTAGCTCATTTGCTGGAGGCCGAATTTTTAGTAGAAAATCTTCATTCCTTTAAAAATATGGTTCACTGAAGCCATGTGGATCCTTGTCCTGAAGTCCCGTGGCTTCTTCTGCCCCTAGCGTGTTT
>NW_006201681.1:28315-37245 GCF_000334495.1 Tupaia belangeri chinensis | reverse complement strand
AAAATCTTCATTCCCTTAAAAATGTAGTTCACTGTAGCCATATGGAACCTTGTCCTGAAGGCCCATGGCTTCTTCTGTCTGGATGGTGGAGCAGAGCGAAAAGTAACAAGAAAAAAGGTGGAGCTAAGAGCCAGAGAATAACTGTGCCTTTTGAAGAAAAGGGTAAAAAGGAAAAATTGGACAAAAGAAGGGAAGACAGAAGCAGGGGAGACAAGAACCAAGAGATTGAGAGAGAAGGCTGGGGGTGCAGAGTGGGCTCCCTACCTCTAGCTCATTTGTTGGAGGCTGAATTATTAGTAGAAAGTCTTCATTCCCTTAAAAATCTAGTTCACTGTAGCCATGTGGAACCTTGTCCTAAAGACCTGTGGCTTCTTCTGCTGCTAGCTCATTTGTTGGTAGCTGAATTATTAGTAGAAAATCTTCATTCCCTTAAAAATCTAGTTCACTAAAGCCATGTGGAAGCTTGTACTGAAGGCCTGTGGCTTCTTATGCCTGAATGGGAGGAGCAGAGTAAAACTTTTCAAGAATAAAGTGGAGTCAAGAGCCAGAGAAAAATTGTGCCTTTTGTAAAAAAGGGTAAAAAGGAGAAATTTCAAAAAAGAAGTGAAGACAGAATCAGAGACAGACAGGAACCAAGTGACAGAGAGAGATGACTGGGGATGCAGAGGGGGGCTCCCTACCTCTAGCTCATTTGATGGAGGCTGAATTATTGGTAGAAAATCTTCATTCCCTTAAAATTCTTCTTCACTGTAGTCCTGTGGAACCTTGTCCTGAAGGTCTGTGGCTTCTTTTGCCATTAGCTCATTTGTTGGTGGCTGAATTATTAGTAGAAAATCTTAATTTCCTTAAAGATCTATTTCACTGTAGCCATGTGGAACCTTGTCCTGAAGGTCTGTGGCTTCTTTTGCCATTAGCTCATTTGTTGGTGGCTGAATTATTAGTAGAAAATCTTCATTCCCTTAAAAGTTTAGTTCACTGTAGCCATGTGGAACCTTCTCCTTAAGGCTCGTGACTTCTTCGGCAAGGATGGGAGAAGCAGAGTGAAAATTAACAAGAAAAAAAGGTCTAGCTAAAAGCCAGCAAAAACTGGGCCTTTTTTAGAAAAAAGGGTAAAAAGGAAAAATTACAAAAAGAAGGGAAGACAGAAGCAGGTGAGACAGGAACAGAGAGACAGAGAGAGAAGCCTGGGTGTGCAGAGGGGGGCTCCCTACTGCTAGCTCATTTGTTGGAGACTGAATTATTAGTAGAAAATCTTCATTCCCTTAAAAATGTAGTTCACTGTAGCCATGTGGAACCTTGTCTTGAAGGCCCTTTGCTTCTTCTGCCTGGATGGGAGGAGGAGAGTGAAAATTAAGAAGGAAAAAGGAGGAGCTAAGAACCAGACAAAAACTGTCCCTTTTTAAAAAATGGGTACAAAGGAAAAATTGCAAAAAAAGAAGGGAAGACAGAAGCAGGGAGAGACAGGAACCGAGAGACAGAGAGAGAAGGCTGGGGTGGCAGTATGGGAGGGGGCTCCCTACCACTAGCTCTTTTGTTGGAGGCTGAATTATTAGTAGAAAATCTTCATTCCCTTAAAAATGTAGTTCACTGTACCCATGTAGAAACTTCTCCTGAAGGCCTGTGTCTTCTTCTGCATGGATGGGAGTAGCAGAGCAAAAATTAACAAGAAAAAAGGTGGAGCTAAGAGCCAGAGAAAAACTGCATTTTTGAAAAAGGGTAAAAAGGAAAATTGCAAAATAGAAGGGAAGACATAAGCTGGGAGAGACAGGAACGGAGAGACAGAGAGAGAATACTGGGGGTGCATTGAGAGCTCCCTACTACTAGCTCGTTTCTTGGAGGCTGAATTATTAGTAGAAAATCTTCATTCCCTTAAAAAACTAGTTCACTCAAGCCATGTGGAAACTTCTCATGTTTGCTCTGCTTCTTGTGCCACTGTCTTGTCTGTTGGAGGCTGAATTATCAGTAGAAAAAATTCATTCCCTTAAAAATCTAGTTCACTGGAGCCATGTTGAACATTCTCCTGAAGACCCAGCCTCTTCTGCTGGTAGCTCATTTGTTGTGGGCTAAATTATCATTAGAAAATCTCCATTCCCTTAAAAATCTAGTTCATTGGAGCCATGTGGAATCTTCCCTGATGGTCCAGCTTCTTCTGTCGCTAGCTCATTTCTTGGGGGCTAATTTACTAGTAGAAAACCTTCTTTCCCTTAAAGATCTTGTTCACTGGAGCCATGTGGAAAGTTTTCCTGAAGGCTCGGCTTCTACTGCTGCCAGCTCGTTTGTAGGAGGCTGAATTATCAGTAGAAAATCTTCTTCCCATTAAAAATCTAGTTCACTGGAGCCATATGGTACCTTATCCTGAATGTCCGGCTTCTTGAGCCATTATGTCGTTTGTTAGAGGCTCAATTATCAGTAGAAATTCTTCATTTCCATAAATATTTAGTTCACTGGAGACATGGGGAACATTCTCCTGAAGGCTTGACTTCTTCTTTCCCTTAGCTCATTTGTTGGAGGCTGAATTATCAGTAGAAAAACTTCATACCTTTAAAAATCTAGTTCATTGCATCCATGTGGAAACTTTTCCTGAAGGCCCGGCTTCCTCTCCCACTAGCACGTTGTTGGAGGGTGATATACCAGTCAAAAATCTTCATTCCCTTAAAAATCTTGTTCACTGGGACCATGTGGAAGCTTTCCTGATGGCTCGGTTTCTGTTGATGCTAGTTCGTTTGTTGGTTGCTGAATTATCAGTAGAAAATCAGCATTTCCTTAAATATCTAGTTCATTGGAACCATGTGGAACATTCTCCGGAAGGCCCAGCTTCTTTTGTCGCTAGCTCATTTGTTTGGGACTGAATTAACATTGGAAAATCTGCATTCCCTTTAAAGTCTAGTTCACTGGAGTCATGTGGAACTTACTCCTGAAAGCTCAGCTCCTTCTGCCACTAGTTCATTAGTTGGGGGCTGAATTATCAGTAGAAAATCTTCATTCCCTTAAAAATCTAGGTCAATGGAACCATGTGGAACCTCCCCTGAAGACCCGGCTTCTTTTCCCGCTAGCTCTTTTGTTGGGGGCTGATTTATCAGTAGAAAATATTCATTCCCTTAAAAATTTATTTCACTAGAGCCATTTGGAACCATCTCCTGAAGGCCCGGCTTCTTCTGCTGGTAGCTCGTTTGTTGGAGGCTGAATTATCAGAAGAATATCTTCATTCCCTTAAAAATCTAGTTCACTGGAGCCATGTGGAACCTTCACCTGAAGGCCTGGCTTCTTCTCCCGCTACCTCGTTTGTTGGAGGCTGAATTATCAGTAGGAAATCTTCATTCCCATTAAAATCTAGTTCACTGAAGCCATTTGGAATCTTCCCTGAAGGCCAGGCTTCTTCTGCTGCTAGCTCGATTGTTGGGGGCTGAATTATCAGGAGAAAATCTTCATTCCTTTAAAAATGTATTTCACTGGAGCCATTTGGAATCTTTCCTGAAGGCCCGGCTTCTTCTGCCGCTAGCTCATTTGCTGGGGGTGGAATTATCAGTAGAAAATCTTCTTACCGTTAAAAATCTAGTTCACTGGAGTCATGTGCTACCTTATCCTGATTGTCTGGCTTTTGTGCCACTATGTCATTTGTTGGAGTCTGAGTTATCAGTAGAAATTCTTCATTTCCTTAAATATCTAGTTCACTGGAGACATGAGGTACCTTCTCCTGAAGGCTTGGCTTCTTCTTCCGCTAGCTCATTTGTTGGAGGCTGAAATATTAGGAGAAAATCTTCATACCCTTAAAAATCTTGTTCACTGGATCCATATGGAAACTCTCCTGAAGGCCTTGGTTCCTCTCCTGCTAGCATGTTCTTGGAGGCTGAATTATCAGTGAAAAATCTTCATTCCCTTAAAAATCTAGGTGACGTGAGCCATGTGGAACCTTCTGAAGGCCCATCTTCTTCTGCCACTAGCTCGTTTGTTGGAGGCTGAGTTATCAGTAGAAAATCTTCATTCCCTTAAAAATCTAGTTCACTGGAGCCATTTCGAACCTTCTTCTGAAGGCCCAGCTTCTTCTCCCGCTACCTCGTTTGTTGGAGGCTGCATTTTCAGTAGAAAATCTTCATTCCCTTTAATATTCCTGTAAACTGGAGCCATGTGGAACCTTCTCCTGAAGGCCAGTCTTCTACTGCCGCTAGCTCCTTTGTTGGAGGCAGAATTTTCAGTAGAAAAATCATCATTCCTTTAAAAATCTAGTTCACTGGAGCCATGTGGAACCTTCTCATGTTCGCCCAGCTTCTGTCATTATGTCTTTTGTTGGAGGCTGAATTATCACTAGAAATTCATTTCTTTAAATTTCCCATTCAATGGGGCCATGGGGAAGCTTCTCCTGAAGGCCAGTCTTCTTCTGCTGCTGACTCATTTTTTGGGGGCTGAATTATCAGTAGAAAAACTTCATTCCCTTAAAAATCAACTTCACTGGAGCCATGTGGGAACTTCTCATGTTTGCCCGACTTCTTCTGCCACTATCTCATCTGTTGGAGGCTGAATTATCAGTAGAAAAAATTCATTATCTTAAAAATTTATTTCACGAGAGCCATTTGGAAGCATCTCCTGAAATCCTGGCTTCATCTGCCTCTACCTCGTTTGTTGGAGGATGAAGTATCAGTAGAATATCTTCATTCCTTTAAATTTCAAGTTCACTTCAGCCGTGTGGAAACTTCTCATGTTTGCCTGCTCCTTCTGCCAATATGTCGTTTGTTGGAGGCTGAATTATCAGTAGAAATTCTTCATTTCCTTAAATATCTAGTTCACTGGAGCCATGGGGAACCTTCTCTTGAAGGCCCAGCTTCTTCTGCTGCTACCTTGTTTGTTGTGGTCTGAATTGTCAGAAGAATATCTTCATTCCCTTAAAAATCTAGCTCACTAGAGCCATGTGGTACCTTCTCCATTGGCCCGGCTTTTTGTGCCACTAGCTCATTTGTTGGAGGCTGAAATATCAGTAGAAAATCTTCATACCCTTAAAAATCTAATTCACTAGATCCATGTGGAAACTTCTCCTGAAGGCCCAACTTCCTCTTCCACTAGCACATACTTGGTGGCTGAATTATATATCAAAAATCTTCATTCCCTTAAAAATCTAGTACACTGGAGCCATGTGGAACTTTCTCTTGAAGGCTTGTCTTCTTCTGCCGCTAGTTCGTTTGTTGGAGGCTGAATTATCAGTAGAAAAGCTTCATTCCCTTACAAATAATCTCAGGCTGGGCGCGCGTGCGTGCGTGCCCAAGATCCCGAGAGGAGAATGGTGGAGAAGGGATTGCGGTGTGACCATCCCCCCTGGGGGGTGATTTCTCGCTTTCTGTCTCTATGTCTCTGTCTATCTGGGGAGCGCAAGTGCCCTATAGCGAAAACCTCTCCAAAAAAATATATCTTCATTCCCTTATAAATATAGTTCACTGGAGTCATGTGGGACCTTCTCCTGAAGGCCCAGCTTCTTCTCCCGCTACCTCGTTTGTTGGAGGCTGAATTTTCAGTAGAAAATCTTCATTCCCTTTAATATTTCTCTTCACTGGAGCCATATGGTACCTTCTCCTGAAGGCCCATCTTCTATTGCTGCTAGCTCGTTTGTTGGAGGCAGAATTTTCAGAAGAAAAATCTTCATTTCCTTAAAAATCTAGTTCACTGCAGCCATGTGGAACCTTCTCATGTTTGCCAAGCTTCTTCTGTCACTATGTCGTTTGTTGGAGGCTGAACTATCACTAGAAATTCTTCATTTCTTTACATTTCTAGTTCAATGTGGCCATGGGGAACCTTCTCCTGAAGGCCAGTCTTCTTCTGCTGCTAGCTCGTTTGTTGGGGGCTGAATTATCAGTAGAAAAACTTCATTCCCTTAAAAATCAACTTCACTGGAGCCATGTGGAAACTTCTCATGTTTGCCCGGCTTCTTCTGCCACTGTCTCGTCTGTTGGAGGCTGAATTATCAGTAGAAAAAATTCATTACCTTAGAAATTTATTTCACTAGAGCCATTTGGAAGCATCTCCTGAAATCCCGGCTACATCTGCCACTACCTCGTTTGTTGGAGGATGGAGTATCAGGAGAATATCTTCATTCCCTTAAAATTCAAGTTCACTTTAGCCATGTGGAAACTTCTCATGTTTACCCGTCTTCAGCCACTATGTCATTTGTTGGAGGCTGAATTATCGGTAGAAATTCTTCATTTCTTTAAATATCTAGTTCTCTAGGGCTATGGGGAACCTTCTCCTGAAGGCCCGGCTTCTTCTGCCACTACCTCGTTTCTTAGAGGCTGAATTGTCAGAAGAATATCTTCATTCCCTTAAAAATCTAGCTCACTAGAGCCATGTGGTACCTTCTCCATTGGCCCGGCTTTTTGTGCCACTAGCTCATTTGTTGGAGGCTGAAATATCAGTAGAAAATCTTCATACCCTTAAAAATCTAATTCACTAGATCCATGTGGAAACTTCTCCTGAAGGCCCAACTTCCTCTTCCACTAGCACATACTTGGTGGCTGAATTATATATCAAAAATCTTCATTCCCTTAAAAATCTAGTACACTGGAGCCATGTGGAACTTTCTCTTGAAGGCTTGTCTTCTTCTGCCGCTAGTTCGTTTGTTGGAGGCTGAATTATCAGTAGAAAAGCTTCATTCCCTTACAAATCTAGTTCACTGAACCATGTGGAACCTTCTCCTGAAGGTCCAGCTTCTTTACCCACTACCTCGTTTGTTGGAGGCTGCATTATCAGTAGAAAATCTTCATTCCCTTAAATATTCCTGTTCACTGGAGCCATGTGGAACCTTCTCCTGAAGGCCCATCTTCTACTGCCACTAGCTCGTTTGTTGGAGGGTGAATTTTCAGTGGAAAAATCTTCCTTCCCTTAAAAATCTAGTTCACTGGAACCATATGAAACATTCCTCTCAAGGCCCGTCTTCTTCTGCCACTAGCTCGTTTGTTGGAGGCTGAATTATCAGTATAAAATCTTTATTCCCTTAAAAATACAGTTCACTGGAGCCATGTGGAATCTTCTCTTGAAGGCCCAGCTTCTTTTTTTACTACCTCGTTTGTTGGAGACTGAATTATCAGTAGAAAATCTTCATGCTCTTAAATATTCCTGTTCACTGGAGCCATGTGGAACCTTCTCCTGGAGGCCTGGGTTCCTCTCCCGCTATTCCATTGTTGGAGGATGAATTACCATTCAGATATCTCTATTCCCTTAAAAATCTAGTTCACAACAGCCATGTGGAACCTTCTCCATTTACCATTCTTCTGCCACTAGCTCATATATTGGAGGCTGAATTATCAGTAGAAAATATTCATTCCCTTTAAAATCTAGTTCACTTGAGCCATGTGGAAACTTCTCATGTTTGGCCAGTTTCTTCTGCCACTATTTTGTCTGTTGGAGGCTAAATTATCACTAGAAAACATTTATTACCTTAAAAATTTATTTTACTAAACCCATTTGGAACCATCTCCTGAAGTCCTGGCTTCTTCTTCTGCTACTTCGTTTCTAGGAGGTTGAATTATCAGTAGAAATTCTTATTTCCTTAAATATCTAGTTCACTGGATCCATGATGAACCCTCTTCTGAATGCCCAGCTTCTTCTACCACTAGCTTATTTGTTGGAGGCTGAAATATCAGTAGAAAATCTTCATTCCGTTAAAAATCTAGTTCACTGGATCCATGATGAACCCTCTTCTGAATGCCCAGCTTCTTCTACCACTAGCTTATTTGTTGGAGGCTGAAATATCAGTAGAAAATCTTCATACCCTCAAAAATGTAGTTCAGTAGATCCATGTGGAAACTTCTCATGAAGGCCCAGCTTCCTCTCCCACAAGCACGTACTTGGTGGCTGAATTATCAGGCGAAATTCTTCATTCCCTTAAAATAGTTCACTGGAGCCATGAGGAACCTTCTCCTGAAGGCCTGGCTTTTTCTCCTGCTACCTCGTTTGTTGGAGGCTGAATTATCAGTAGAAAATCTTCATTCCCATAAAAATCTAGTTCACTGGAGCCATTTGGAATCTTCCCTGAAGGCCCAGCTTCTTTTGCCTCTGGCTCGATTGTTGGGGGCTGATTTATCAGTAGAAAATATTCATACCCTTAAAAATTTATTTCACTAGAGCCATGTGGAACCTCCTCCTTAAGGCCCGGCTTCTTCCCCCGCAAACTCGTGTGTTGGATGCTTTATTATCAGTAAAAAATCTTCATTCCCTTAAATATTCCTGTTCACTAGAGCCATGTGGAACCTCCTCCTTAAGGCCCGGCTTCTTCTGCCCCTAGCTCGATTGTGGGGGCTGATTTATCAGTAGAAAATCTTCAATCCTATAAAAATCTAGTACACTTTAGCCATTTGGAATCTTCCCTAAAGGCCCGGCTTCTTCTGCCCCTAGCTCGATTGTGGGGGCTGATTTATCAGTAGAAAATATTCATGCCCTTAAAAGTTTATTTCACTAGAGCCTTTGGGAATTGTGTCCTAAAGGCCCACCTTCTTCTGCTATTAGCTTGTTTGTTGGAGTCTGTATTATCAGTAGAAAATCTTCATTCTCTTAAAAATCTAGTTCACTGGGCAGGTCCCCCCGGGCCCTGTGTGGCGGTGGTGGCACCTGCATGAGCCCCCCGGGCCTTGTGCTGTGGCACCTGCGCAGCCCCCCCGGGCACTGTGTGGTCCTCCAGGCCTGCGCGGCCGGGGCTCTGCTCCATGTTCCGCTGCCTCTCCGGGGCTGGCATGTGACCTCCGGCCCTGCGCCTTCGGGGCCTGCACATGGCTGCCGGGCCTGCATCTGCATGTGGCCGCTGGGCCTGCACGTGACCACTGGGCCTGCACGTGGCCACCGACCTGCGCATGGCTGCCAGGCCTCTGCCTGCACTTGGCCGCCAGGCCTGTGCGTAGCTGTTGGGCCTGTGCGTGGCCGCTGGGCCAGTGTGTGGCCCCTGGGCCTGCGTGTGG
>NW_006201681.1:0-27122 GCF_000334495.1 Tupaia belangeri chinensis | reverse complement strand
GGCAAGGTATGCAGGATGTAAGAATTGGAAAATTATTTGCTGAGAACATGTATGTTGATGTGCTTGATTGAGCCAATGCACAGTGTATTTTGGATGGAAAATTCATTTGTGTGTTGTGATGGTGTATAGTGAATTAATGTAGAAAATGAATAATTTTTTTTAAAAAAATCTAGTTCACTGGAGAAACGTGGAACGTTCTCCTGAAGGCCCAGCTTCTTCTGCCACTAGCTTGTTTGCTAGAGGCTGAATTATCAGAAGAATACCTTCATTCCGTTAAAAATCTAGTTCACTAGAGCCATGTGGTTCCTTCTCCATTGGCCTGTCTGTTTCTATCGCTTCCTCACTTTTGGGGAGCTGAATTATCAATAGAATATCTTCATTCTCTTAAAAATCTAGTTCATTGGAGCCATGTGGAAACTTCTCCTGAAGGCCAGAGTTCTTCTGCCCCTTACTCATTTGTTGGAGGCTGAATTATCAGTAGAAAATCTTCACATCTTTAAACATCTAGTTCACTGGATCCATGTAGAAACTTTTCCTGAAGGCCCAGCTGCCTCTCCCTCTAGCACTTTTTTGGAGGGTGAAATATCAGTCAAAAATCTTCATTCCCTTCAAAATCTAGTTCACTGGAGACATGTGTAACCTTCTATGGAAGGCCCATCTTCTTTTGATGCTAGCTCATTTGTTGGAGGCTGTATTATCAGTAGAAAATCTTCATTCCCTTAGAAATCTAGTTCACTGGAGTCATGTGGATACTTCCCTTGAAGGCTCGGCTTCTCTGCCCCTAGTATGTTTGTTGGGGACTGATTTATCAGTAGAAAATCTTCATTCCCTTAAAAATGTAGTTCACTACAGCCATTTGGAACCATCTCCTGAAGTCACGTCTTCTTCCGCAACCACGTTTGTTGGAGGCTGAATTATCAGTAGAAATTCTTCATTACCTTAAATATCTAGTTCACTGGGGACTTGGGGAACCTTCTCCTGAAGGCCTGGTTCCTTCTGCTACAAGCTCATTTGTTGGGGTCTGAATTATCAGTAGAAAATCTTCATTCCCTTAAAAATCTAGTTCACTGGTGCCATGTGGAACCTTCTCTTGAAGGCCCGTATTCTTCTGCCGCTATCTCGTTTGTTGGAGGCTTAATTATCAGTAGAAAATCTTCATTCCCTTAAAAATCTAGTTCACTGGTGCCATGTGGAACCTTCTCTTGAAGGCCCGTATTCTTTTGCCGCTATCTCGTTTGTTTGAGGCTGTTAATTATCAGTAGAAAATCTTCATTTCTTTAAAAATCTATTTCACTAGATCCATTTGGAACCTTCTCTTGAAGTTTTGGCTTCTTCCACTACCTCATTCGTTGGAGGCTGAATTATCAGTCAAATATCTTCATCCCTCATAAATCTAGTTCACTGGAGCCATTTGGAACCTTTCCTAAAAGCCCTGCTTTTTCTGCCTCTAGCACGTTTTTGGGGGGCTGATTTATCAGTAGAAAATCTTCATTCCCTTAAAAATTTATTTCACTAGAGCCATATGGATCCGTGTCCTGAAGTCCCGGCTTCTTCTGCTGGTAGCTTGTTTGTTGGAGGCTGAATTATTGAAGAATATCTTCATTCCCTTAAAAATTTAGTTCACTAGAGCCATGTGGAACTTCCCTCTGAAGGCCCGTCTTCTATTGCTGCTAGCTCGTTTGTTGGCAACTGATTTATCAGTAGAAAATTTCGTTCCCCTGAAAATCTAGTTCACTGGAGCCTTGTGGAACCTTCTCCTGAAGGCCCTGCTTCTTTTGCCGCTAGCTCGTTTGTTTGAGGCTGTATTTTCAGTAGAAAAATTTTATTCCCTTAGAAATCTAGTTCAATGGATCCATGAGGAACCTTTTCCTGAAGACCTGGCTTCTTCTTCCACTTTCTTATTTGTTGGAGGCTGAAATACCAGTAGAAAATCTTTATACCCCTAAAAATCTTGTTCACTGGATCTATGTGAAAACTTCTCCTGAAGACCCAGCTTCCTCTTCTGCTAGCACGTTCTTGGAGGCTGAATTTTCAGTCAAAAATCTTCATTCCCTTAAAAATCTAGTTCACTGGAGTCATGTGGAACCTTCTCCTGAAGGCCAATCTCCTTCTGCCGCTACCTCACCTGTTGGAAGCTGAATTTTCAGTAGAAAATCTTCATTCCCTTAAAAATCTAATTCACTGAAACCATGTGGAACCTTCTCCTGAAGGTCCAGCTTCTTGTTCCACTTCCTCGTTTGTTGGAGGTTGAATTATCAGTAGAAAATCTTCATTCACTTAAATATTCCTGTTCACTGGAGCCATGTGGAACCTTCCCTTGAAGACCCGTTTTCTTCTGCTGCTAGCTCGTTTGTTGCAGGCTGAATTTTCAGTAGAAAATCTTCATACCCTTAAAAGTCTTGTTCACTGGAGTCATGTGGAACATTCTCATGTTTGCTCGGTTTCTTCTGCCACTATGTCATTTGTTGGAGGCTGATTTATCAATAGTAATTCTTCATTTCCTTAAATACTAGTTCACTCTAGTTCACGAGGTCTATAGGTTACCTTCTCAGGAAGGCCTGGCTTCTTCTTCCACTACCCTTTTTGTTGGGTGCTGAATTATCAGTAGAAAGTCTTTATTCTCTTAAAAATCTAGTTCAGTGGAGCCAAGTGGAACCTTCTCTTATAGGCCCAGCTTCCTGCTAGCACGTTGTTGGAGGCTGAATTATCATTCAAAAATCTCTATTCCCTTAAAAATCTAGTTCACTATAGCCATGTGGAACCTTCTCTATTTGCCATTCTTGTGCCACTAGCTAGTATGTTGGAGGCTGAATTATCAGTAGAAAAATCTTTATTCCCTTAAAATTTAGCTCATTGAAGCTGTGTGGAACCTTCTCCTGATGGCCCAGCTTCTTCTGCTTCTATCTCGTTTGTAGGGGGCTCAATATTCAGTAGAAAATATTCATTCCCTTAAAAATCAAGTTCACTGGAGCCATGTGGAAACTTCTCATGTTAGCCGGCTTCTTCTGCCACTATGTCGTCTGTTGCAGGCTGAATTATTAGAAGAAATAATTTATTACCTTAAAAATTTATATGAATAGAACCATTTGGAACCATCTCTTGAAGTTCTGGCTTCTTCTGCCACTACCGCGTTTTTTGGAGGATGAATTATAGGTAGAAATTGTTCATCCCCTTAAAAATCAAGTTCATTGGAGCAATGTGGACCCTTCTCATGAAGACTCGTCTTCTGCCACTAGCTCGTTTGTTGGGGGCTGATTTATCAGTATAAAATCTTCATTACCTTAAAATTCTATTTCACTAAAGCCATTTGGAAACATATCCTGATGGCCGGCTTCTTCTGCCATTACCTCATTTGCTGGAGGCTGAGTTATCAGGAGGAAATCTTCATTTCCTTAAATATCTAGTTCACTTTAGCCATTTGGAACCTTCTCAGGAAGGCCCAGCTTCTTCTGTCGCTAGGTAATTTGTTAGGGGCTAGATTTTCAGTAGAAAATCTTCATTCCCTAAATAATCTAGTTCACTGGATCCATGAGGAACCTTCTCCAGAAGGTGTGGCTTCCTGTGCCACTAGCTCATTTGTTGGAGTCTGAAATATCAGTAGCAAATCTTCATTCCCTTAAAAATCCAGTTTACTGGAGCCATGTGGAACCTTCTACTGAAGGTCTGTCTTTTTCTGCCGCTAGCTCGTTTGTTGGAGGCTGAATTATCAGTAGAGAATCTTCATTCCCTTAAAAATCCAGTTTACTGGAGCCATGTGGAACCTTCTACTGAAGGTCTGTCTTTTTCTGCCGCTAGCTCGTTTGTTGGAGGCTGAATTAACAGTAGAAAATCTTCATTCCCTTAAAAATCTATTTCACTGGAGCCACGTGGAAGTTCCCTGAAGGTTTGGTTTCTTCTGCCACTCGCTCGTTTGTTGGGGACTGATTTATAAGTAGAAAATATTCATTCCTTTAAAAATTTATTTCAATAGAGTCATTTGGAACCGTCTCTTGAAGGCCCGGCTTCTTCTTCTGGTAGCTCATTTGTTTGAGGCTGAATTATCAGAAGAATATCTTCATTCCCTTAAAAACTAGTTGACTAGAGCCATGTGGAAGGTTCTTCATTGGCCCGTCATCTTCTGATGCTTCCTCATTTGTTGGAGGCTTATTATCAGTAGAAAATATTAATTCCCTTAAAAGTTAGTTCACTGGAACCATGTGGAACATTCTCCTGAATGCCCGACTCCTTCAGTCACTATCTTGTTTCTTGGTCGCTGAATTATCAGTAGAAAATATTCATTCCCTTAAAAATCTAATTCACTGGAACCATGTGGAACCTTCTCCTGAAGGCCTGGCTTCTTCTCCCGCTACCTCGTTTGTTGGAGGCTGAATTATCAGTAGAGAATCTTCATTCCCTTAAAAATCTAGTTCACTGCAGCCATGTGGAACCTACTCCTGAAGGCCTGGCTCTTTTTCGGCTAGCTCATTTTTTGAGGGTTGAATTATCAGTAGAAAATCTTCATTCCCTTAAAAATCTAGTTCACTGGAGCCATGTGGAACCTTCTCCTGAAAGCCTGGCTCCTTCTGCTACTAGCTCTTTTTGGGGGGACTGATTTATCTGTAGAAAATTTTCATTCACTTAAAAATCTACTTCATTAGAGCTATTTGGAACCGTCTCCTGAAGTCCTTGACTTCTTCTGCCGCTAGCTCATTTGTTGGGAGCTGAATTATCAGGCAAAAATCCTCAATCCCTTAAAAATCAAGTTCACTGGAGCCATGTGGAACTTTTTCCTGAAGGTCTGGCTTCTCTTGCCTCATGCTTCTTTGTTGGATGCTGAAATATCAGTATAAATCTTCATACCCATTAAGATCAAGTTCACTAGAGCCATGTGGACCCTTTTTCTGAAGGCCTGAATTCTTCTGCCATAAGCTCCTTTGTTGGAGGCTGAATTATCAGAAGAATATCTTCATTCCCTTAAAAATCTAGTTCAGAAGAGTCATGTGGAACCTTCTCCAATTGCCTGGTTTCTTCTAGCACTACCTCGTTTGTTGGAGGCTGAATTATCAGAAGAATATCTTCATTCCCTTAAAAATCTAGTTCACTAGAGCCATATGGACCCTTCTCCATTTGCCATTCTTCTTCTGCGATTACCTCGTTTATTGGGTGCTGAATTATCTTCATTCTCTTAAAAATCTAGTTCTCTGTAGACATGTGAAACCTTCTCTTATAGGCCCGGCTTTCTCTCCCGTTAGCACGTTGTTGGAGGCTGAATTATCATTCAAAAATCTCTATTCCCTTAAAAATCTAGTTCACTACAGCCATGTGGAACCTTCTCTGTTTGCCATTCTTGTGCCACTAGTTCATATGTTGGAGGCTGAATTATCAGTAGAAAATATTCATTCCCTTAAAAATATCGTTCACTGAAGCCATGTGGAGCCTTCTCAGAAGACCCGGCTTCTTCTGCCGCTAGCACATTTGTGGGGGACTGAATTTTCAGTCTAAAATCTTCATTCCCTTACAAATCTCATTCACTTGAGCCATGTTGAATGTTCTCCTGAAGTCCTGGCATCATCTATCGCTAGCTCTTTCATTCCCTTAAAAATCGAATTCACTGGAGCTATGTGGAACCTTCTCCTGAAGTCCCATCTTCTTTTGCTGCTAGCTCGTTTGTAGGAGGCTGAATAATCAGTAGGAAATCTTCATTCCCTTAAAAATGAAGTTCACTGGAGCCATGCGGAAACTTCTCATGTTTGTTCGGCTTCCTCTGCCACCATGTCATCTGTTGGAGGCTGAATTATCAGTAGAAAAAATTCATTACCTTAAAAATTTATATCAATAGAGCCACTTGGAACTATCTCCTGAAGTTCCAGCTTCTTCTGACGCTACCTCGTTTCTTGGAGGATGAGTTATGAGAAGAAATTCATTCCCTTAAAAATCAAGTTCACTTTAGCCATGTGGAAACTTCTCATGTTTGCCTGGCTACTTCTGCCAATAAGTCATTTGTTGGAGGCTGAATTATGAGTAGAAATTCTTTATTTCCATAAATATCTAGTTAACTGGAGCAATGGGGAACCTTCTCCGGAAGGCCCGGCTTCTTCAGTTCCTAGCTCACTTGTTGGTGGCTGAGTAATCAGTAGAAAATCTTCATTCCCTTAAAAATCTAGTTCACTGGAGTCATGTGGATCCTTCTCCTGAAGGCTCGACTTTTTCTGCCACTGGCTCCTTTTTTTAAGCTGAATTAAGAGTAGAAATCTTCATACCCTTATAAATCTAGTTCACTGGAGCCATGTGGAACCTTCTCCTGAAGACTCAGGTTCTTTTGCCACTATCTCGTTTATTGGAGGATGAATTCTCAGAAGAAGATCTTCATTCCCTTAAAAATCTAGTTCACTAGAGCCATGTGGTACCTTCTCCATTGGCCCAGCTTTTTGTCCCGCTAGCTTGTTTGATGGAGGCTCAATTTTCAGTAGAAAATCTTCATTCCCTTAAAAATCAAGTTCATTGTAGCGATGTGGAACCTTCTCCAGAAGACCCGGCTTCTTGTGCCGCTAGCTCATTTGGGGCTGATTTATCAGTAGAAAATCTTCATTACCTTAAAAATCTATTTCACTATTGCCTTTTGGTAACCTCTCCTGAAATCCGGCTTCTTCTGTTGTTACGTCGTTTGTTGGAGGCTGAATTATTAGTAGAAAATCTTCATTCCCTTAAAATCTAGTTCACTGGATCCATGTGGAACCTTCTCCTGAAGGCCCGGCTTCTTCTGCTGCTAGTTCGTTTGTTGGAGGCTGAATTATCAGTAGAAAATCTTCATTTCCTTAAAAATATATTTCACTATATAGCCATTTGGAACTATCTCCTGAAGCCCTGCTTATTCTCCTGCTACCTCCTTTGTTGGAGGCTCAATTACCAGGCGAAAATCTTCATTCCCTTAAATATCTAGTTCACTGAACCCATGTGGAGCCTTCTCCTGAAGACCCAGCTTCTTCTGCCACTAGGTTATTTGTTGGGGGCTGAATTATCAGTAAAAAATCTTCATTTTCTTAACAATCAAGTTCTCAGGAGCCATGTGGAACATTTTCCTGAAGGCGCGGCATCATCTTTTGTTGCAGGCTGAAATATCAGTAGAAATCTTCATAATTTTAAAAACCTAGTTCACTGGACCCATGTGGAACCTTTTCTGAAGGCCCGGCTTCTTCTGCCACTAGCTCGTTTTTTGGGGGCTGATATATCAGAAGAAACTATTCATGACCTTAAAAATTTATTACACTAGAGCTATTAGGAACTGGCTCCTGAAGGCACGGCTTCTTCTTCTGGTAGCTCATTTGTGGAATCTGAATTATCAGTAGAAAATCTTCATTCCCTTAAAACTCTAGTTCAGTGTAGACATGTGGAATGTACTCCTGAAGGTCCAGCTTTCTCTGCCGCTAGCACGTTGTTGGATGCTGAATTATCATTCCAAAATCTCTATTCCCTTAAAAATCTAATTTCACTACAGGCACGGCTTCTTCTTCTGGTAGCTCATTTGTGGAATCTGAATTATCAGTAGAAAATCTTCATTCCCTTAAAACTCTAGTTCAGTGTAGACATGTGGAATGTACTCCTGAAGGTCCAGCTTTCTCTGCCGCTAGCACGTTGTTGGATGCTGAATTATCATTCCAAAATCTCTATTCCCTTAAAAATCTAATTTCACTACGCCATGTGGAACCTTCTCCATTTGCCATTCTTCTGCCACTAGCTCGTATGTTGGAGGCTGAATTATCAATAGAAAATTTTCATTCCCTTAAAAATCTAGTTCACGGGATCCCTGTGGATCCTTCTCCTGAAGGTCCGGCTTCTTCTCCTGCTACCTCATTTGTTGGAGGCTAAATTATCAGTAGAAAATCTTCATTCCCATAAAAATCTAGTTCACTGGAGCAATTTGGTATCTTCCCTGAAGGCCCAGCTTTTTCTGCCGCTAGCCTGAATGTTGGGGGCTGATTTATCAGTAGAAAGTATTCATGCCCTTAAAAATTTATTTCACTAGACCCATGTAGAACCTTCTCCTGGAGGCCCAGATTCTTCCCCCCAAAGTCGTTTGTTGGAGGCTGAATTATCGGTAAAAAAATCTTCATTCCCTTAAATACTCCTGTTCACTGGAGCCAGGTGGAACCTTCTCCTGAAGTGCTGGCTTCTTCTCCCACAACCTCGTTTGTTGGAGGCTGAATTATCAGTAGAAAGTCTTCATTCCAATAAAAATCTAGTTCACTGGAGGCATTTGGAATCTTCCCTGAAGGCCTGGCTTCTGCCGCTAGCTTGATTGTTGGGGGTTGACTTATCAGTTGAAAATATTTATGCCCTTAAAAATTTATTTCACTAGAGCAATTTGGAACAGTCTCCTAAAGGCCCGGCTTCTTCTGCTATTAGATCATTTGTTGGCATCTGAATTATCAGTAGAAAATCTTCATTCCCTTAAAATCTAGTTCACTGGTGCCATGTGGAAACTTCTCCTGAAGGCTTGACTTCTTTGGCCTCTATCTCGTTTGTTGGAGGCTGAATTATAATAAGATAATCTTCATTCCCTAAAATCTAGTTCACTGGAGCCATGTGGAATCTTCTCCTGAAGGCCCATCTTCTTCTGCCTCTAGCTCATTTGTTGGGGGCTGATTTATCAGTAGAAAATCTTCATTCCCTTAAAAATTTATTTCACTATATCCATTTGAATCAGTCTCCAGAAGGCACAGCTTCTTCTGCTGGTAGCTCATTTGTTGGAGGCCGAATTACCAGTAGAAAATCTTCATTTCCTTAAAATCTAGATCACTGGAGCCATGTGGCACCTTCTCCTGAAGATTTTACTTCTTCAACCGCAATCCCGTTTGTTGGAGACTGAATTATCAATAGAAAATCTTCATTCCCTTAAAAATCTAGTTCTCTGGAGCCATGTGGAACCTTCTCCTGAAGGCCCAGCTTCTTTTGCTGCTAGCTCATTTGTTGGGGGCTGAATAATCAGTAGATATCTTCATTTCCCTAAAAATCTATTTCAGTAGAGCATTTGGAACCATCTCCTGAAGCCCCGGCTTATTCTGCCACTTCCTCGGTTTTTGGAGGCTGAATTATCAGCAAAAAACTACATTCCCTTAAAAATCTTGTTCACTGAAGCCATGTGGAACCTTCTCCTGAAAGCTGGGCTTCTTCGGCCACTATCTTGTTTGTTGGAGGCTGTATTATCAGTAGAAAAATCTTCATTCCCTTAAAAATCTAGTTCATTGAGCCATGTGGAAACTTCTGCTGAAGTTCTGGCTACTTCTCCCGCTACCTCGTTTGTTGGAGACTGAATTATCAGAAGAATATCTTCATTCCCTAAAAAATATAGTTCACTAGAGCCATGTGGAACCTTCCACTGAAGGCCCAGCTTCTTCTGCCACTAGCACTTTTGTTGGGGACTGATTTATCAGTAGAAAATTTTCATTCCCTTAAAAATCTATTTCACTGGAGCCATTTGTAACAGTTTCCTGAAGTTCCGGCTTCTTCAGCCGCTACCTCGATTATTGGTGGCTAAATTATTAGTAGAAATTCTTTATTTCCTTAAAAATCTAGTTCACTGGAGCCATGTGGGATCTTCTCCTGAAGGCCCGGCTTCTTCTCCCGCAACCTCGTTTGCTGGAGGCTGAATTATCAGTTGAAAATCTTCATTTCCTTAAAAATCAAGTTCACTGTAGCCATTAGAAACCTTTCCTGAAAACCCGGCTTCTTCTGCCTCTTGCTTGTTTGCTGGTGGCTGATTTATCAGTAGCATATCTTCATTCCCTTAAAAATTTATTTCAGTAGAGCTTATTGGATCCGTCTCCTAAAGGCGTGGCTTCTTCTGTTGGTAGCTTGTTTGCTAAAGGCTGAATTGTTAGAAGAATATCTTCGTTCCCTTAAAAATCTAGTTCACTAGAGCCATGTAGAACCTTCCCCTGAAGGCCCGTCTTCTTCTTCTGCTAGTTCTTTTTGTGGGGACTGATTTATCAGTAGAAAATCTTCATTCCCTTAAAAATCTAGTTCACTAGAGCCAATTGGACCCTTTTCCCAAAGGCCCAGCTTCTTCTGCCGCTATCTAATGTTTTTGAGGCTGAATTATCAGTAGGCTATCTTCATTCCCTTAAAAATGTAGTTCACTGGATCCATGTGGAACCTGCTCCTGAAGGCCCAGCCTCTTCTGCTGCTAGATCTTTTGCTGGGGGCTGAATTATCAGTAGAAAATCATCATTTCCTTAAAAATCTTTTTCACTAGAGCCATTTGGAACTGTCTCCAGAAGCCCCGGCTTATTCTGTCGCTTCCTCATTTGTTGGAGGCGGAATTATCGGGTGAAAATCTTCATTTCCTTAAAATTCTAGTTCACTGGAGCCAAGTGGAACGTTCTCCTGATGGCCCGGCTTCTTCTGCCACTAGGTCATTTGTTGTGGGCTGAATTATCAGTAGAAAATCTTCATTTCTTTAAATATCTATTTCACTAGAACCCTGTTGAACCTTCTCCATTTGCCTGGCTTCTTCTGCCACTTCCTCGTTTGTTGATGGCTGAATTATCTGTTGAAAATCTTCATTCCCTTAAAAATCTAGTTCACAAGAGCCATGTGTAACCTTCTCCCTTGGCTATTCTTCTTCTGCCACTATCTAGTTTGTTGGAGGCTGCATTATCAGTAGAAAATCTTCATTTTTTAAAAAATCTATTTCAATAGAGCTATTTGGAACTATCTCCTGAAGTTTCGGCTTATTCTGCCGCTACCTCATTTGTTGAAGGCTGAATTATCAGGCGAAAATCTTCATTCCCTTAAAATCTACTTCACTGGAGCCATTTGGAATCTTTCCTGAAAACCCAGCTTCTTCTGCCTCTAGCTCGTTTGTTGGGGGCTGTTTTATGAGTAGAATATCTTCATTCCCTTAAAAATTTATTTTACTTGAGCCATTTGGATCCGTCTCTTGAAGGCCTGGCTTCTTCTGCTGGTATCTCGTTTGTTGGAGACTGAATTATGAGAAGAATATCTTCATTCCCTTAAAAATCTAGTTCACTAGAGCCATGTTTAACCTTCTCCAGTAGGCCCATCTTTTTCTGCTGTTAGCTCTTTTGTTGGGGACTGAATTATCAGTAGAAAATCTTCATTCCCTTAGACATCTAGTTCATTAGAGCCATGTGGATCCTTCTCCTGGAGCCCGGCTTCTTCTCCCACAACCTCATTTGTTGGAGCCTGAATTATCAGTAAAAAAATCTTCAATTCCTTAAAAATATAGTTCACTGGAGCCATGTGGAACCTTCTCCTGAAGGCCCGGCTTCTGCCACTAGCTCATTTGTTGGCGGCTGAATTATCAGTAGACAATCTTCATTCCCTCAAAAACTTAGTTCACTGAAGCCATTTGGAACCTTTCCTGAAGTCCCTGCTTCTTCTGCCTCTACTTCGTTTGTTGGGGGCTGATTTATCAGTAGAAAACCTTCATTCCCTTAAAATTTTATTTCACTAGAGACATTTGGAACCATCTCCTGAAGACCCGGATCCTTCTGCTGGTAGCTAGTTTGTTGGAGGTTGAATTATCGGATGAATATCTTCATTCCCTTAAAAATCTTGTTCCCTAGAGTCTTGTAAAACCTTCTCCATTGGCCCGTCTTCTTCTGCCACTATCACATTTTTTGGAGGCTGAATTATCAGTCAAAAATCGTCATTCTCTTAAAAATCTAGGTTACTGGAGCCATGTGGAACCTTCTCCTGAAGGCCTGTTTTCTTCTGCCGCCAGCTTGTTTGTTGGAGGCTGAATTATCCATAGAAAATCTCCATTCCCTTAAAATCCAGTTCACTGGAGCCATGTGGAACCTTCTCCTGAAGGCTTGACTTCTTCGGCAGCTATCTCGTTTGTTGGAGACTGAATTCAGTAGAAAATCTTCATTCCCTTAAAAATCTAGTTCACTGGAGCTATGTGGAACCTTCTCCTGAAAGCCCATCTTCTTCTGCCACTATCTTGTTTGTTGGAGGCTGAATTATCAGCAGGATATCTTCATATCTTTAAAATACTATTTCACTAGAGCCATTTGGAATCGTCTCCTGAAGTTTCAGCTTCTTCTGCCGCTACCTCATTGTTGGAGGCTAGTTATCAGGCAAAAATCTTCATTCCCTTAAAAATATAGTTCACTCGAGTCATGTGGGACCTTCTCCTGAAGGAGGGGCTTCTTCTTCTGCTACCTCGTCTGTTGGAAGCTGAATTATCAGTAGAAAATCTTCATTCCCTTAAAAATCTAGTTCACTGGAGTCTTTTGGAATCATTCCTGAAAACCCGGCTTCTTCAGCCTCTAGTTCGTTTGTTGAGGGCTGATTTATCAGTAGAAAATCTTCATTCCCTTAAAAATTTATTTCACTTGAGCCATTTGGATCCGTCTCCTGAAGGCCCGGCTTCTTCTGCTGGTAGCTCATTTGTTGCAGGCTGAATTATCAGAAAAATATCTTCATTCCCTTAAATATCTAGTTCACTAGAGTCATGGGGAACCTTCTCCAGAAGGTCCATCTTCTTCTGCTGTTAGTTCTTTTTATGGGAACTGATTTATCAGTAGAAAATTTTCATTCCCTTAAAAATCTATTTCACTAGAGCCATTTGCAACCTTCTCCTGAAGTCTCGGCTTCTTCTGCTGCTACCTCGTTTGCTGGAGGCTGAATAATTACTAGAAATTCTTCATTTCATTAAATATTTAGTTCACTGGAGCCATGTGGAACCTTCTCTTTTAGGCCTGTCTTCTTCTGCTGCTAGTTCATTTGTTGGAGACTGAATTATCAGTAGAAAAATCTTCATTCCCTTTAAACCTAGTTCACTGGAGCCATGTAGAACCTTATTCTGAAGGCTTGACTTCATCGGCTGCTATCTCGTTTGTTGGAGGCTGAATTATCAGTAGAAAAATCTTCTTCCCTTTAAAAATCTAGTTCACTCTCAGAGCCATGTGGAACCTTCTCCTGAAGGCCCGTCTTCTTCTGCCACTATCTCGTTTGTTGGAGGCTGAATTATCAGTCGAAAATCTTCATTCCCTTAAATATCAATTTCACTGGAGCCATTTGGAACCGTCTCCTGAAGTTTTGGCCTCTTCTGCCGCTATCTCGTTTGTTGGAGGCTGAATTATCAGTCGAAAATCTTCATTCCCTTAAATATCAATTTCACTGGAGCCATTTGGAATCTTGCTGAAATCCCAGGTTCTTCTGCCTCTCGCTCGTTTTTTCGGGGCTGATTTATCAGTATAAAATCTTCATTCCCTTAAAAATTTATTTCACTAGAGCCCTAGTAATCCAACTCCAGAAGGCACATCTTTTTCTGCTTGAAGCTCGTTGGTTGGAGACTGAATTATCAGAAGAATATCTTCATTCTCTTAAAAATCTAGTTCACTGGAGCCATGTGGAACCTTCCCCTGAAGGCTCGTCTTCTTCTGCTGCTAGTTTGTTTGTTGGAAGCTGAATTATCAGTAGAAAATCTTCATTTCCTTAAAAATCTATTTCACTAGAGCCATTTGGAACCATCTCCTGAAGCCTCGGCTTATTCTGCCACTAGCTCGTTTGTTGGAGTGTGAATTTCCAGGAGAAAATCTTTATTCTGTTAATAATCTAGTTCACTGGAGCCATGTGGAACCTTCTCCTGAAGTCCGGGCTTCTTCTGCTGCTAGCTCATTTGTTGGGGCCTGAATTATTAGTAAAACAATCTTGATTTCCTTAACATTCAAGTTCACAGGAGCCATGTGGAACATTTCCCTGAAGGCCTGGCTTCTTCTGTTGCTAGCTCCTTTGTTGCAGGCTGAAATATCAGTAGAAATCTTCATAATTTAAAAAATCTAGTTCACTGGAGCCATGTGGAAACTTTCCTGAAGGCCCAGCTTCTTCTGCCACTAGGTAATTTGTTGGGGGCTGACTTATTAGTAGAAAATATTTATGACTTTAAAAATTTATTACCCTAGAGCCATTAGAAAATCTTTATTCCCTTAAAAATCTAGTTCACTACAGCCATGTGGAACCTTCTCCATTTCCTATTCTTCTGCCAGTAGCTTGTGTGTTGGAGGCTGAATTATCAGTAGAAATTCTTCATTCCCTTAAAAATCTAGTTCACTGAAGCCATGTGGACCTTCTCCACAAGGCCCAGCTTCTTCTCCCACTACCTCATTTGTTGGAGACTGAATTATCAGTAGAAAACATTAATTTCCTTAAAAATCTAGTTCACTGGAGTAATTTTCAACCTTCTTCTGAAGGCCCGACTTCCTGTCTTGCTACCTCGTTTGTTGAAGGCTGATATATCAGTGCAAAACCTTAATTCCCTTACAAATCTTGTTCACTTAAGACATATGGACCCTTCACATGATTGCCTGACTTCTTCTGTTACTATGTCATTTGTTGGAGGGTGAATTATCAGTAGAAAATCTTCATTCTCATAAAAACCTAGTTCACTGGATCCATGAGGAACCTTCTTCTGAAGGCCCGGCTTTGTCTACCGCTAGCTCGTTTATTGGAGGCTGAAATTTCAGTAGAAAATCTTCATTCCCTTAAAAATCTAGTTCACTGGAGCCATGTGGAACCTTCTCCTGAAGTCCCAGCTACTTCTCCAGCTACCTCTTTTGTTGAAGGCTGAATTATCAGTAGAATATATTTCTTCCCCAAAAAATCTTCACTGGAGCCATGGGGACACCTCTGATGATTGTCCGGCTTCTTCTGCCACAATGTCATTTGTTGGAGGCTGAATTATTAGCAGAAAGTCTTCATTCACTTAAAAATCTAGTCCACTGGAGCCTTGTGGAACCTTTTCATGAAGGCATGGCTTCTTCTCCCAATAGAAAATCTTCATTCCCTCAAAAATCTAATTCACTGGAGCCATGTGAAACTTTCTCCTGAAGGCCCAACTTCTTCTCCCGCTTGATTGTTTGTTGGAGGCTGAATTATCAGTAGAAAATCTTCACTCCCTTAAAAATCTAGTTCACTGGACCCATGTGGAACCTTCTCATGATTTCCTGGCTTCTTCTGCCACTATGTCATTTGTTCGATGTTGAATTATCAGTAGAAAATCTTCATTCCCTTAAAAATCTAGTTCACAGGAGCCATGTGGAACCTTCTCCTGAAGGTCCGGCTTCTTTTCCCAGTACCTCGTTTTTGGAGCCTGAATTATCTGTAGAAAATCTTCATTCCCTTAAAAATCTAGTTCACTGTAGCCATGTGGAACGTTTTCCTGAAGGCTCAGTTTCTTCTGCTGCTTGCTCATTTTTTGTAGTCCGAATTATCAGTAGAAAGTGTTCATTCCCTTACAAATCTGGTTCACAGGAGCCATGTGGAACCTTCTCCTGAAGGCCTGGCTTCTTCTCCCGCTATCTCGTTGTCTGGAGCCTGAATTATCAGTAGAAAATCTTCATTCACTTAAAAATCTAGTTTACTGGAGCCATGTGTTACCTTCTCCTGAAGGCCGGGCTTCTTCAGCCACTAGCTCGTTTGTTGGGGGTAGAATTATCAGTAGAAAATCATCCTTTCATTAAAAATATATTTCACTAGAGCTTTTTGGAACTGTCTCCAGAAGTCCCGGCTTATTCCGCTGCTACCTCGTTTTTTGGAGGCTGAATTATCAGTAGAAATTCTTCATTTCCTTAAATATCTAGTTCACTGGAGCCATGTGGAACCTTCTCCTGAAGGCCTGGCTTCTTCTGCTGCTAGCTCATTTTTTGGAGGCTTAATTCTCAGTAGAAAATCTTCATACCTTTAAAAGTCTAGTTCACAGGATCCATGTGGAAACTTCTCCTGAAGGCTGGGCTTCCTCTCCTGCTAGCACGTTGTTGGAGGGTGAAATATCTGTTGAAAATCCTTATTCTATTAAATGTCTAGTTCACTAGAGCCATGTGGAATGTCTTCTCCTTTTGCGATTCTTTTTCTGTCACTACCTCGTTTGTTGGAGGCTGAATTATTAGTAGAAACTCTTCATTCCCTTAATAATCTAGTTCTCTGGAGTGATGTGGAACCTTCTTCTAAAGGCTCAACTTCTTTGGCCGCTATCTCGTTTGTTGGAGGCTGAATTATCAGTAGTAAATTTTCATTTCCTTAAATATCTCATTCACTGAGCCATGTGTACCCTTCTCTGGATGGCCCAGTTTCTTCTCCCAATAGCTCATTTGTTGGGGGCTGAATAATCAGTAGAAAGTCTTCATTCCCTTAAAAATATAGTTCACTGGATCATGTGGAACCTTCTCCATTTGTGATTCTTCTTCTGCCACTACTTCATATTTTGGAGGCTGAATTATTAGGAGAAAATCTTCATTCCGTTAAAAATTAAGTTCACTGCTAGCTCATTTGTTGGAGGTTGAATTATTAGGAGAAAATCATCATTCTCTTAAAAATCGAGTTCACTGAAGGAACCTTGTCCTGAAGGGCCGTGGCTTCTTCTGCCTGGATTGGAGGAGCAGAGTAAAAATTTACAAGAATAAAGTGGAGCTAAGAGCCAGAGATAAACAGTGCCATTTTTAAAAAAAGGGTAAAAAGGAGAAATTGCAAAAAAGAAGTGAAGACTGAATCAGGGAGAGACAGGAACCGAGAGACAGAGAGAGAAGGCTGGGGGTGCAGAGGCGGGCTCCCTACCGCTAGCTCATTTGTTTGAAGCTGAATTATTAGTAGAAAATCTTCATTCCCTTAACAATCTAGTTCACTCTATGTGGAAGCTTGTCTTGAAGGTTTGTGGCTTCTTCTGCCTGGATGGGAGGAGCAGAGTGAAAATTAAAAACAAAAAAGGTGGAGCTAAGAGCCAGAGAAAAACTGTGCCTTTTTTAAAAAAAGAGTAGAAAGGAAAAAAAAGAGAAATTGCAAAAAAGAAGTGAAGACACAATCAGGGAGAAACAGGAACCGAGAGACAGAGAGAGAAGACTGGCGGTGCAGAGGAAGGCTTCCTACCGCTAGCTCATTTGTTGGAGGCTGACTGCGCGGCGTCCAAGCGTGCCACGCGAAAAATCTAGTTCACTGTAGCCATGTGAAACTTCTCCTGAAGGCCCGTGGCTTCTTCTGCCTGGATGGGAGGAACAGAGCGAAAATTAACAAGAAAAACGGTGGAGCTAAGAGCCAGAGAAGATCTAAGTCTTTTGAAAAAAAAAAAAGGGTAAAAAGGAAAAATTGCAAAAAAGAAGCGAAGACAGAATCAGGGAGAGACAGGTACCGAGAGACAGGAGAGAAGGCTGGGGGTGTAGAGGGAGGCTCCCTACCGCTAGCTCATTTGTTAGAGGCTGAAGTATTAGTAGATTTTCTTCACTCCCTTAAAAATCTAGTTCACTGTATCCATGTGGAACCTTGTACTGAAGGCCTGTGGCTTCATCTGCCACTAGATCATTTGTTGGAAGCTGAATTATTAGTAGAAAATCTTCATTCCTTTAAAAATGTAGTTCACTGTAGCCATGTGGAACCTTGTCCTTAAGGCCTGAGTCTTCTTCTGTTCTTGATGGGAGGACAGATCAAAAATTAACAAGAAAAAGGTGGAGCTAAGAGCCAGAGAAAAACTGAGCCTTTTGAAAAAAAAGGGTAAAAAGGAAAAATTGCGAAAAAGAAGCGAAGACAGAATTAGGGAGAGACAGGAACCGAGAGACAGAGAGAGAAGGCTGGCGGTGCAGAGGGAGACTCCCTTCAGCTCGCTCATTTGTTGGAGGCTGAAGTATTAAAAGATTTCCTTCATTCCCTTAAAAATCTAGTTCACTGTAGCCATGTGGAACATTGTCCTGAAGGCCCGTGGCTTCATCTGCCCCTAGATTGTTTGTTGGAGGCTGAATTATTAGTAGAAAATCTTCATTCTTTTAAAAATGTAGTTTACTGTAGCCATGTGGAACCTTGTCCTGAAGGCCCGTGGCTTCATCTGCCCCTAGATTGTTTGTTGGAGGCTGAATTATTAGTAGAAAATCTTCATTCTTTTAAAAATGTAGTTTACTGTAGCCATGTGGAACCTTGTCCTGAAGATCGGAGGCTTCTTCTGCCTGGATGGGAGCATAGCAAAAATTAACAAGAAAAAAGGCGGAGCTAAGAGTCAGAGAAAAACTGTGCCTTTTTTATAAAAAAGGTAAAAAGGAAAAACTGCAAAAAAGAAGAAAAGACAGAAGCCGAGAGAGACAGGAACCGAGAGACAGAGAGAGAAGGCTGGAGGTGCAGGGGGTGGCGGCTCCCTCCTGCTAGCTCGTTTCCTGGAGGCTGAATTATTAATAGAAAATCTTCATTCTCTTAAAAATCTCATTCACTGAATCCATGTGCAACCTTGTCCTGAATGCTCGTGGCTTCTTCTGCAGCTAGCGTGTTTGTTGGAGTTTGAACTATTAGTAGAAAATCTTCATTCCCTTAAAAATCTAGTTCACTGGAGACATGTGGAAACTTCTCATGACTTCCCAGCTTCTTTTGCCACTATGTTGTTTGTTGGAGGGTGAATTATCAGTAGAAAATCTTCATTCCCTTAAAAATCTAGTTCACTGGAGACATGTGGAAACTTCTCATGACTTCCCAGCTTCTTTTGCCACTATGTTGTTTGTTGGAGGGTGAATTATCAGTAGAAAATCTTCATTCCCTTAAAATCTAGTTCACTAGAGCCATGTGGTTCTTTCTCCATTGGACTGCCTGTTTCTACCGCTAGCTCATTTTTTGTCAGCTGAATTATCAGTAGAAAGTCTTCAGTCTCTTAAAAATCAAGTTCACTGGAGCCATGTGCAAACTTCTCCTGAAGTCTCGGCTTCTTCTCCGCATGCTAATTTGTTGGAGGCTGAATTATCAGTAGTAAATCTTCATACCTTTAAAAATCTAGATCAATGGACCCATGTGGAAACTTTTCGTGAAGACACGGCTGCCTCTCCTGCTAGCACGTTGTTCGAGGGTGAAATATCAGTCGAAAATCTTCATTCCCTTAAAAATCTAGATTACTAGAGCCATGTGGATCCTTCTCCATTTGCTATTCTTCTTCATCAATAACCTCGTTTTTTGGAGGCTGAATCAGTAGAAAATCTTCATTCCCTTAGAAATCTAGTTCACTGGAGCCATGTGGAACCTTCCCCTGAAGGCCCAGCTTCCTCTCCCACTAGTATGTTGTTGGATGCTGAATTATCATTCAAAAATCTCTTTTCCCTTAAAAATCTAGTTAAGTACAACCGTGTGGAACCTCCTCCATTTGTCTTTCTTCTGCCACTAGCTCATATGTTGGAGGCTGAATTATGAGTAGAAAATCTTTATTCCCTTAAAAATCTAGTTCACTGAGCCATGTGGAAACTTCTCCATTGGCCTGGCTTCTTCACCCACTACATCATTTGTGGGAAGCTGAATTTTCAGTAGAAAATCTTCACTCCTTTAAATATTCCTGTTCACTGGAGCCACGTGGAACCTTCTCCTGAAGGCCCGTTTTCCACTGCTGTTAGCTCATTTGTTGGAGGCTGAATTTTCAGTAGAAAATCTTCATTCCCTTAAAAAGCTAGTTCAGTGGAGCCATGTGGAACGTTCTCCTGAAGGCCCAGTTTCTTCTGCCATTATCTCATTTGTTGGGGGCTGAATTATCTGTAGATAATCTTCATTTCCTTAAAAATGTAGTTCACTGGAGC
Source organism: Tupaia belangeri chinensis (assembly GCF_000334495.1). Lineage (NCBI taxonomy): Eukaryota > Metazoa > Chordata > Mammalia > Scandentia > Tupaiidae > Tupaia > Tupaia belangeri. The sequence goes on along the minus strand of NW_006201681.1, from coordinate 7,593 downwards.
CATGTGGAAACTTTTCCTAAAGGCTCAGTTTCTTCTGCTGCTAGCTCATTTTTTAGAGGCTGTATTATCTGTGGAAAATCTTCATTTCCTTAAAAATCTTGTTCACTGGAGCCATGTGGCCCCTTCTCATGATTACCCAGCTTCTTCTACCACTATCTCCTTTGTTGGAGGATGAATTATCAATAGAAAAACTTCATTCCATTTTATATCTATTTCACTGGAGTCAAGGGGGTACCTTCTCCAGTAGGCCCGACATCGTCTGTTGCTAGCTAATTGGTTGGGTGTTGTATTATCAGTAGAAAATCATCATTCCCTTAAAAATCTAGTTCATGGAGCCATGTGGAACCTTCTCTTGAAGTCCCGGTTTCTTTGCGGCTAGCTCGATTGTTCGAGGCTGAATTATCAGTAGAAATATTCATACCCTTAAAAATCTAGCTCACTAGAGCCATTTGGAAGAATCTCCTGAAATCCTGGCTTCTTCTGCAGCTACCTCATTTGTTGGAGGATGAAGCATCAGTAGAATATCTTCATTCCCTTAAAAATCTAGCTCACTAGAGCCATTTGGAAGAATCTCCTGAAATCCTGGCTTCTTCTGCAGCTACCTCATTTGTTGGAGGATGAAGCATCAGTAGAATATCTTCATTCCCTTAAAATTCAAGTTCACTTTAGCCATGTGGAAACTTCTCATGTTTGCCTGACTTCTTCTTCCAATATGTCGTTTGATGGAGGCTGAAATATTAGTTGAAATTCTTCATTTCCTTAAGTATCTAGTTCACTGGAGCCATGGGGAACCTTCTCTTGAGGGCCCGGCTTCTTCTGCCACTACCTAGTTTGTTGGGGACTGAATTGTCAGAAGAATATCTTCATTCCCTTAAAAATCTAGTTCACTAGATCCATGTGGTACCTTCTCCATAGGACCGGCTTTTTGTGCCTCTAGCTCATTTGTTGGAGGCTGAAACATCAGTAGAAACTCTTCATAGCCTTAAAAATCTACTTCACTAGATCCATGTGGAAACTTCTCCTGAAGGCCAAGCTATGTCTCCTGCTAGCACGTACTTGGTGGCTGAATTATATGTCGGAAATCTTCATTCCCTTAAAAATCTAGTTCACTGGAGCCATGTAGAACCTAATCCTGAAGGTCTGTCTTCTTCTGCCGCTAGCTCGTTTGTTGGATGCTGAATTATCATTCAAAAATCTTCATTCCATTAAATTTCTAGTTCAATGGAGCCATGTGGAACCTTCTTCTGAAGGCCCTGCTTCTTCTCCTGCTACCTCGTTTGTTGGAGTCTGAATTATTAGTAAAAAATCTTCATTCCCTTATATATTCCTGTTCACTGGAACCATGTCAAACCTGCTCCTGAAGGCCTGGCTTCTTCTCCCACTACATCCTTTGTTGGAGGCTTAATTTTCATTTGAAAATCCTCATTCCCATAAAACTCTAGTTCACTGGAGCCATTTGGAATCTTCCATAAAGGCCCAGCTTCTTCTGCCGCTAGCTCCATTGTTGGGGGCTTATTTATCAGTAGAAAATATTTATGCCTTTAAAAATTTATTTTACTAGAGCCATTTGGAACTGTCTCCTGAAGGCCCAGCTTCTTCTGCTAGTAGCTCATTTGTTGGAGTCTGAATTATCAGTAGAAAATCTTCATTCCCTTAAAAATCTAGTTCACTGGAAACATGTAGAATGTTCTCCTGAAGGCCCGGCTTCTTCTGCCGCTAGCTCGTTTGTTGGAGGTTGACTTATCAGAAGAATATCTTCATTCCCTTAAAAATCTAGTTCACTAGAGCCATGTGGTTCTTTATCCATTGGCCCATCTGTTTCTACCACTTGCTCATTTTTTGGGAGCTGAATTATCAGCAGAAAATCTTCATCCCCTTAAAAATGTAGTTCACTTGAGCCATGTGGAAACTTCTCCTGAAGATCTGGCTTCTTCTGTCACTAGCTCATTTATTGGAGGCTGAATGAATTATCAATAGACATTCTTCATTTCCTTAAATATTTAGTTCACCTGAGCCATGTGGAACCTTCTCTGGAAGACTCGGCTACTTCTTTCTGTAGCTCATTTGTTGGGGGCTGAATTATCAGTAGAAAATCTTTATTCCCAATAAAATCTAGTTCACTGGATCCATGAAGAATCTTCTTCTGTAGGCCCAAGTTTCTTCTGCCACTAGCTCACTTGTTGGTGGCTGAAATATCAGTAGAAAATCTCCATACACTTAAAAATCTGGTTCACTGGATCCATATAAAAACTTCTCCTGAAGGCCCAGGTTCTTCTCCAGCTAGCACGTTTTTGGAGACTGAATTTTCATTTGACAATCTTCATTTTCTTAAAAATCTAGTTCACTGGAGCCACATGGAACCTTCTCATGTTTGCCTGGCTTCTTCTGCCACTATGTCGTTTGCTGGAGGCTGAAATATCAGTAGAAATTGTTCATTTCCTTAAATATATAGTTCACTGTGGCCTTGGGGAACCTTCTCCTGAAGGCCTGTCTTCTCTTGCCGCTAGCTCATTTTTTGGGGGCTGAATTATCAGTAGAAAGTCTCTATTCCCTTAAAATTCTTGTTCACTGGAGACATGTGGAACCTTCTCCTGAAGGGCCCGCTTCCTCTCCCGCTATCACGTTGTTGGAGGCTGAATTATGATTCAAAAATCTCTATTCCCTTAAAAATCTAGTTCACTACAGCCATGTGGAACACGTTCCATTTGCCATTCTTCTGCCACTAGATCATATGTTGGAGGCTGAATTATCAGTAGAAAATCTTCATTCTCTTAAAAATCTAGTTCACTCAAGCCATGTGGAACCTTCTCCTGAATGCTTGGCTTCTTCACCCGCTTCCTCGTTTGTTGGAGGCTGAATTTTCAGTATAAAATCTTAATTCCCTTAAAAATCTAGTTCACTCAAGCCATGTGGAACCTTCTCCTGAATGCTTGGCTTCTTCACCCGCTTCCTCGTTTGTTGGAGGCTGAATTATCAGTAGAAAATCTTTTTTCCCTAAAAAATATAGTTCCCTGGAGCCATGTGGAACCTTCTCATGTTTGCTGGGCTTCTTCTTCCACTATGTCATTGGTTGGAGGCTGAATTATCAGTAGAAATTCTTTATTTTCTTAAATATCTAGTTCTCTGGGGCCATGAGGAAACTTCTTCTGAAGGCCCGTCTTCTTCTACCGCTAGGTCATTTTTTAGAAGCTGAATTATCAGTAGAAAGTCTTCATTCCCTTACAAATCTATTTCACAGAAGCCATGTGGTACCTTCCTCTGAAGGCCAGCTTCCTCTCCCACTAGTACATTGTTGGAGGCAGAATTATCATTTGAAAATCTCTATTCATTTAAAAGTCTAGTTCACTGCAACCATGTTGAACCTACTCCATTTGTCTTTCTTCTACCACTAGCTCTTATGTTGGAGGATGAATTATCAGTAGAAAATCTTTATTCCCATAAAAATCTAGTTCACTGGAGCCATGTGGAACTTTCTCCAGGTCTGGCTTCTTCTGCCGCTAGCTCATTTGCTGGGGGCTGAATTGTCAGCAGTTGGCATAATGGCTATGTCGCTGGGCTCCCACGTAGTCGACCGCGGTTTGTGTCCCAGACCCGGTGGCTTAAAACTCACGCTGGGTGCGTGTGGGTGCGTGCCCAAGATCCCGAGAGGAGAATGGAGGAGAAGGGATTGCGACGTGACCATCGTCCCTGGTGGGTGATTTCTCGCTTTCTGTCTCTATGTCTCTCTCTGTCTGTCTGGCAAGTGCACGCGCCCTACAGTGAAAATCTCTCCAAAAAAAAAAATAGAAAATCTTCATTCCCTTATAAACCTTGTTCACTGCTGTGGGAAGCTGCACACCAGCGAGTCTGCTGAGGTTTCTCAGAGAGCAAACAATTACCATGATTGGTTCCCTTCCAAAAACCTGACCTTCGAAACCTTGCTCTGATTGGCCACTAGAATCCCTCAAATTTGCATATCCGGCACCTCATGATTGGTCCAAAAGCAACCAATCATAACCCACCGTTTACAACCACCCACCGTTAACAACCAATCAGGGCCCACCGTTTACAACCCACCAGAGTGTATATAACCATGATGCTTGGCCCACAGTAGCCAGACGACACAGACGACTGAGAAGACGACACAGACGACCGAGAAGACGTCACAGACGACCAAGACGACGACGACGACAAGGAAGACGACAACTGAAGAGCCTGAAGAGTTGAAACACCGCGCAGTCTCCAGAGGACCCTGAAGATCCTGAAGAGCTGACACTGCATCGTCTACAGACGAACTGGGAGACCCTGAAGAGCTGTGATACTGCGTCGTCTCCGTGCTGCTCACAGTAGATGATGCAACCCTTAAGAGCTGTGACACTGCGTCATCTCTGTGCTGTACCGTGCTGCCCACAATAAACAGACGACACTGTCGTCTCCGTGTTGTAACACTACGCTGCTTGCCCCGGCTCTCACTCCTTCACTCAGGAAACCGGTTCGGCTGTCCCCCTGGGTCGGGATAAACAACAAAAACAAATAGAGGAACTTTCTACCTGACTAGGGGTCTGTGTGTGTCCTGGACTGGGGGTCTGAAAGGAAAGCAATGGGCACAGCGTACCCCCTTGCTGGCCAGGTGCATTGAGATGTGCCAGGCAACTGCTGCCTTAGGCACAAGCGGTGCAGAGATAGTCAGGGAGGAATTTACAAAAGAATGGGGGACAGTGAAAAAGAAAAAAATTATGGAGGAATTTTCTACCAACCTAGAGGTCTATGTGGGTCAAGGACTGGAGGTCTGTGAGAGAAGCAGTGGGCGCAGCATGACACCTTTCTCACCAGGTGCCTTGAGATGTGCCAGGTAGCTGCTGACAAAGGCACAAGCTGTGGAGAGACTGATAGGGAGGAATTTGCAAAAGAATCGGGAACAGTAAAGAAGAAAAAAAAATGAGGGAACTTACTACCCGCCTAGGAGTCTGAGTGGGTCTTAGACTGGGGGTCTGGAAGGGAAGTAGTGAGCGAAGCGTGCCCTCTTACTTGCCACATGCCTTGACATGTGCCAGGCAGCTGCTTCTGAAAAGACAAGCTATGGAGAGATTGACGGGGAGGAATTTACCAAAGAATGGGTTACAGTAAAGAAGAAATATTAATGGTGGAACATTCTACCCAACTAGGGGTCTATGTGTGTCATGGATGGGAGTATGAAAGGAAAGCAAGGGACACAGCATGCCCCCTTGCTCGCCAGGAGCCTTGAGATGTACCAGGCAGCTGTGACCAAAGTCACAAGCTGTGGAGAGACAGACAGGGAGGAATTTACAAAAGAACGGGGGACAGTAAAGAAGAAAAAAAATTGAAGGAACTTAATACCCACCTAGGGGTCTGAGTGGGTCTTAGACAGGGGATATGAGCAGTGGGTGCAGCGAGGCGCCTTGCTCGCCAGGTGCCTTGAAATGTGCCAGGCAGCTGCCATAGAAAACACAAGTTGTGGAGAGACAGAGAAGAATTTACAAAATAATTGGGGATAGTAAAGAAGAAAAAAATATGGAGGAACTTTATACCTGACTAGGTGTCTGGGTGGGTCCTGGACTGGGGGTCGGGAATGAAAGCAGTGGGTGCAGTGTGCTCCCTTGCTCACCTGGTGCCTTGAGATGTGCCAGGCAGCTGTCACCAAAGGCACAAGCTGTGGAGAGACGCACGAGGAGGAATTTCCAAAGAATGGGGGACAGTAAAGAAGAATATAAATGGAGGAACATTCTACCTACCTAGGATTCTGGATGGTTCCTGGACAGGGGATTTGGAATGGAAGCAGTGGACGCAGAGTGCCCACTTGCTCGCCAGGTGCCTTGAGATGTGACAGGCAGCTGCTGTCGAAGGCCAAAGCTGTGGAGAGACAGATGGGGAGGAATTTACAAAAGAATGGGGGACAGTAAAAAAGAAAAAAAAATGGAGGAAATTTCTACCTGCCTAGTGGTCTGGTTGGGTCCGGACTCGGGGTCTGGAAAAGAAGGAGTGGGCACAGCATGCAACCTTGCTTGTCAGATGCCTTGAGATGTTCCAGGCAGCTGCTGCCAAAGGTGCAAGCTGTGGAGAGACAGACAGGGGGGAATTTACAAAAGAATGGGGGACAGTAAAAAAGAAAAAAAAATGGAGGAAATTTCTACCTGCCTAGTGGTCTGGTTGGGTCCGGACTCGGGGTCTGGAAAAGAAGGAGTGGGCACAGCATGCAACCTTGCTTGTCAGATGCCTTGAGATGTTCCAGGCAGCTGCTGCCAAAGGTGCAAGCTGTGGAGAGACAGACAAGGTGGAATTTACAAAAGAATGGGGTACCGTAAAGAAGAAAAAAAATGAAGGAACTTACTACTCGACTAGGGGTCTGAGTGAGTCCTGGACAGGGGTCTGGATGGGAAAAAGTGAGCGCAGTGTGTCTCATTACTCTCCAGGTGCCTTGAGATGTTACAGGCAGCTGTCATAGAAAACGGCAAGCTGTGGAGAGAAAGACCAAGCTGTGGAGAGAGAGACGGGGAGGAATTTACAAAAGAATGGGAGACAATAAAGAAAAAATAAAAATGGAGGGAGTTTCTATGCCCCTAGGGTTCTGGGTGGGTCCTGGGCCCGTGGTCTGGAAGGGAAGCAGTGGGCACAGTGTATCCCCATACTCGCCAGGAGTCTTGAAATGGGCCAGGAAGTTGCCGCCAAAACAAGCTGTGGAGAGTAGACAGGGAGGAATTTACAAAAGAATGGGGGAGAGTATAGAAAATAAAAATAGAGGAGCTTTCTATTCACCTGGGGGTCTGGGTCAGTCCTAGACTGGGGGCCTGGAATGTAAGCAGTGAGTGCAGCAGGCCACCTTGAGCCTCAGTTACCCTGAGATGTGACTGGCAGCTGCGGCCTAAGGCAAAAAGCTGTGGAGAGTAGACAGGGAGGAATTTACAAAAGAATGGGGGAGAGTATAGAAAATAAAAATAGAGGAGCTTTCTATTCACCTGGGGGTCTGGGTCAGTCCTAGACTGGGGGCCTGGAATGTAAGCAGTGAGTGCAGCAGGCCACCTTGAGCCTCAGTTACCCTGAGATGTGACTGGCAGCTGCGGCCTAAGGCAAAAACTGTGGAGAGACAGATGGGAAGGAATTTACAACAGAATGGGGGACAGTAAAGAAGAAATAAAAATGGAGGAGCTTTCTACATGCTTAGGGTTCTGGTTGGGTCCTGAACTGGAGGTCTGGAAGGGAAGCAGGTTGTGCAGCGTTCCCCCTTGCTCACCAGGTGCCTACAGATGTGACAGGCACCTGCCGCTGAAAGCAAAAGTTGGAGAGAGACAGATAGGGAGGAATTTACAAAAGAATGGGGGACAGGACAGAAGAAATAAAAATGGAGGAACTTTCTACCTTCCTAGGGGTCTGGGTGGGGCATGGGCTGGGGGTCTGGAAGGGAAGCAGTGGGCGCAGCATGCCCTCTTGCTCACCAGGTGCCTTGAATTGTGCCAGTTAGCTGCCACCAAAGGCACAAACTGTGGAGAGACAGACAGGGAGAAATTAACAAAAGATTGGGGGACAGTAAAGAAGAAAAAACAATGGAGGAACTTTCTACCTGTCTCGGGGTCTGAGTGGGTACTAGACTGGGGATCT